>NC_065508.1:37931426-37937388 GCF_006386435.1 Epinephelus moara | reverse complement strand
GATTTTATGTCATTTCGTGTTTGTGTGAGAGAGGGAGTGCGTTTGTAAGCACAGGGTGTATGATGTGGCTCTTTGTACTACCACGGTAATTTTTGTGGCTCTTGGTCTCTGACTGGTTGGCCACCCCTGGTTTAGTCTGTTTAGTTGTGCTTTCTTACAGTCAGTGTATGGTTAGCTGTAATAAATATAAGTTAAATTGTGTCGCTGATGTAACCAGTTAGAACTCAAAGTGATGATGAGGTCTTAATGAGTAGCCTATGAAAAGTTTCTTTAAAAGGTTCTTAAAAAGGTTTAAATTCAGGATTCCTGCCTCCTCTGTCTTGCTTCTTCCAAATTTACCAAATAGTTTGTTTTGACAGTTCAAACATTTGGCCTGTGTCTGTGATCTGATGTTTTCGTCCTTAGTATGGTAGTGACCCTAAAAGGGTCCCCCAGTAGATTGGTGCCCACCCAACTTCCTTTAAATCTCACTCAAAGGTTTTCTGAAAAGTTGACAGCTCTGTTACAGAAATTTAATCAAGGTGTTTTTGAGATATCCTGATTGCAAGAGTGGGATGTACATATGTACGAATGTACAGACTCCAGCAGTGGCTATCACCAGTGCAGAGGCATTAAAAAAAAAGAATGGCTAATTGTTATTCCCAGTTCATTACTGTCACCTGGCAGGTAATTCCCCAACTTAGCAAAGATAGATAGATATTTCTAGAATATATGTGTATGTCTGACATTTTGCATGTGATGCCTCAAATGATGAAAGAATGTATACATAAACTCCATAAACTCAATAATATCTCACTTGAAACAAATCTAAAATATCAATAAATAAATCGTATCCCGGACATCACAATACTGAGTGAAGTTTATATAGAATGAAAAACATAGATATCAGTCAGTATTTATCATTCTATCTGTCCTCCTCTGTCTGCTGATGTGAATCACTGCCTGGAGGTGCCGCTGGCAGTGGGAGGAGGGTCTGGTTTGTCTCAGCCAGCAGCTCAAACTTCACAAGAATTTACCAGATTTCAAGATACAGGGCACAGGAAGCCAAACAGTTAGACTACATTCAGACAGGTTTAGTTTCAGCTTGTTTGTAACAACAGGCTGTTAGCTGAACTTGCAAGCTGTGCTTGTGGAAATCATAGTAGGGGATGTGAGATTGCAGACAGAGCAGAATAAAGAATTACTTTCTATGTGTTCACATATTAATGCTATGGACTTATTGATAAAATAGCGACTAGTATTAAGCCTAAATGTGAAGTAACGTTAAGTACAGGCCCTGAGGCTAAATTATTAAAGACCAGAGTGATGATATCATTGCTTAAATATTTAGTTTAAGCACCAATACTCAACCCTACAATACCATCCCAATATTGGTATTTGGTCATTTTCTCCATATCACCCAGCCCTAATCTCTTCTCTGTTTTTCTAATATATTTGAATTAGAGGTACAAAAGAACAGCTGGCCCACCTATTCCTCACATCAAAATCATTTCTTTGAACAGTGGCTTTGTTTCCTCTTATTCTGGACACTCTGATCTCCTCTCATGGCACTTTTAATGTTTTCATTGTCTAAAACTTTTCTGGCTTAGGTTCAGTTATGTTAGGTTAAAACTAATGAATCAGCTTATGGTAGACTATATTGAGATCACCTCAATCATTTTGCTGACCTCAATATTACCTGTTGTGTTTACTTGCGTGTTTGTTAGAATAAAAATGTCAGCAACATTTTAGCCAACATGATGTTAGAATAAACAGCAGGGTTTTGCTGACCATAGTAAGACTTGGGAATTCTCCCTTTTTTCTCTCCATCTCCAGCAAGTCAGAAGAAAAATAAGACAACAGACAAGCTTACTGGTAGCCTAAATCTGTAGAAGAGGTACAGTCCTGACTGTCATTAGCTTGCCAACCCCTGGCAATGCGCCTAAAACTCTGTCATTTGTAGTTTTACCCTCCAAAATAAACTTCATTATAGTTGGATAGATAGATAGGTACTTTATTAATCCTGTAGGGAAATTGTTTAAAGTTTGTCTATTAGTAGGAAGAGGCATAGTTTGGTTGTTTGTGTTAGCCAAATTTTGTATCTAATCTCAAACTGAGTACTTTAGGGCTACTCCTAGAAAGGTCAGCCTATTCTCACGCCTACCTTGTCAAATAGCACCACTTTGTCAGTGATTTCAGCATCAGACGGTAAAAAGGCACCTTTCGCGGCAGTATAATAAGCCACTGGACAGTGTCAGTTTGTAACGCCACTACCAACAACATACTAAAAAGAGCTGGAAATCGCTATAGGGCAGGTGGGAGGGGAGGCTGTTAGCAAGCATAAATTGACATACCATCCGGGAATGTCAACAACAGACGCAGGAGGATACCTAGCATTGCATATTTAGACCTTAGACCATATTCGACGGAGAACACATTGGAAAAGTACAATAATTATACATATACTTTCTAGTATATATTAATAAGTGCAATTATTCATACATTTTTTCGCAATCGTTTGTCCTGGTACAGGGTTGTGTGGGTACTAGAGCCTATTGGGCAAGAGGCGGAATGCAACTTGGACTGGTTGCCAGACTATCACAGGGGTGACACATAGAGGGAGACAACCATTCATGCTCACATTCACACCTATGGCCAATTTAGAGTCACCAATTAACCTGCATGTTTATGGACTGTCGGAAGAAGCTGGAGCATCTGGAGAAAACCCACACTGACATGGGAAGAACATGCATACTCCATATAAAAGTGGCCGACCGGCCAGTGGATTCAAACCCAGAACACTCTTACTGTGAGACAGCAGTACCAACCACTGCACCACCGTGTTGTCCAAGCTGAATAGCTTCTAGAAAGGTCAGTCCATAGGTGTAATTAGCTACTATTTGAAAAATATATATAAAAAAAATAATAATAATTCCAATGTCTTAATATTCCTTAGACTTAAAAGTTCATTGCACTTTGAAAGGATGTACTTGCAATATTATGCTATTATATCATCATATTATCAGTGGTCTCAAAATGACAAAAATATTGTTTATCGCAATATTTCTTGAACAATGTATTGTTCAACAAAAGTAGTTATTTTGACAGACCTACTTGTGGATTTCTTCAAGGATCCATCCTGGGTCCTTGTCTCATTTCTATCTACGTGCATCTCCCTGAGTTATTGGTGATATACTGTTCCTGGTCTGATAATCTAACTTTCTTTGAGTTCTGTCACTGACTGCTGCAATCGTATTGTTGCCTGAGTTGTAAGACTTTATTTTGTCAATATCATGAGTACAGACAGATAACTAACCCCATGTGATTTTATTAGCCTACTGTCCTCGCCTGTTTTTGGCCAAACATTAGCAGAGGGTCAGTAAGGTCAAATAAAGTCCCAATTTGTGATTAGAATGACGCTTTCATTATATGCATCAGTATGTTTCTTTCATATCTTGCCACATTGTGTGGTGACCTGGATATCATTGTGTTTGTAGTTTTTGGTTCACTCCCCATGGTAGTGGTCTGAGGGGGAGGAGGCATGGCCTGGGCTGCATGCCAGCTGGACCTTCAGCTCTCCTGGTTTTCAGGGAAAGGTTGGGTGAGGAAGAGACANGGGGGGGGGGGGCAGCAGACAATTCTAATTGATCTCCTGCACCCCAGTGCCAGCTGTATCATGTAGTCATGTGCATGGCAGACCCAGAGGAAAGAGAGAATGTGATGTCTGTATTCATGAAAGTGACTGAATGACTGAAATGTAATGAATGTTCAGAATGGTGGTGACTTTTTGGGCACCTGACAAAGTATTCCAGTACTGTAATAAACTGGTAAAACTTTTTTGGAAGCTAAATCCCCTGCTTGGATGTATTCTGAGCTATTGCTATCAGTCCCAGGTGGAGGTTGTGGCTTTCAATGGCAAAGTCAATTAGGTATCCAAGGTAGTGCATAGTATCATCAAGCTCATCAGCATTTACATGACTCAGCCTCTAAGAGAATCAAACACTTGTCATATGTTCATACAGTAAAACTTTGAATCAAGGCAGAGAAAGTGCTCTTACTCTGTAAAGGAAAGACTCATTTTAAATGCCACCAAGCCTTGCGTGGTTCTAGATTCTTGCACGCAGGATTACGCTCGTGCATAGTGGCATTTAGTGGCACTACAAGAAAAGACAGAGGCTTAACGGGATTTTACAAAAATATAAAGTTCAAAACAAGCTCATGGAAAAGAATAAATCCCAGGAAAATGCTTATATGTGCACTGTGCAAAATTGTAGTGCTTAAAATGATCTAAGCATCAGACAGCTTCACTATCCCTCATTCTTTCAGCTCATCATGCTCTGTTGCTTCTGCTCCTGAAGCTCTCCATAATTTCCCTATCACAGCTCTCCTGGGTTTGCACTCTCTGGCACCTCAAGGGAACACGAAAACATCCGCCAGAACCACAAACACAATCAAGGCTCCCCAGCGCCCAGCTTCTCTTTCTGTCATTACTTCTCAGCCCCAGTGGGGTGGACTTGCCTCTACAGTAACTCCATAGGCCCATTGGTTTCAGTACCCAGTGGGGACTGGTGCATGTACTAATTTAAGTAAATGCTTGGGTCATCAGCTCTGTTTGGTTGTTCTTAGAAAGCAGAGCATTATCAACAGGGCTTGCGTGAAACATTTTTCAGAATCACTCCTAACTTGATGGAATGGCATCATACGTGTGAACAGCCTGGTCTCGTGTTGGATTTGCCCAGGCATAACTGCTTAAAGCTATAGTTGGTAATCCTGTTCAGAAACACTTCTTGTTATACTGGGTGAAATGGTCCTTTGATCCTGAGAATAGTCAATACATAATGTGCTCAGAAAAAGGAATGAAAAAAATCCAACCTTTGTGGCAGCTGCAGGCCTGTAAAAACTCTGACCAATCCCTGCCATTCGGTGCGAATGGAAAGAACCAATCAGATGCCTTCATGTCTCATCCTGCCCGAGGCCCCCTCTGTCCCATATTCAGCAAACTCCTCAGCAGAAATACAGAGTTAGCAGGAGTTTGCTGAACAATGGCAGAGAAAATGCAGCCAAAAGTACCACTTCCAGCATTACTTGTAACGGCTCGCTCCGCTAAACAGGCTGAGAAAAGAAAGTCGGAGGCAGAAAAGGCTGCGACAAAAAAGGCTTTGGATAAAGTGAGAGGACCAACCAGACGCAGGGGCGGAAATCCCGGGGGGGACAGGGGGGACATGACTCCCCCTTCAGTAAAGCTGTACCCCCCNCCACCTGTCAGTGAGACAAACATGACAGACGTGCAGTTTAACTGACGAGGAGCGGCCATTATGCACGATTATTACGCACGGTTTTGAGGTGCGCAGCGGCAGATCTCATAGCACACTGTTTATAAACCAGTTCACCAGTTTAATTGCAGGAAATGTTTATCTCACTGCTGGTAAAAAAACGAAAAAAACAAACAAAACGGTTTGCTGCTGCAGCCAGCCAGAGAGGAGGATCCATTCCACACACCTGAGCCAGATGAAAAAGAGGGAGAGAAGGAGAGAGATCGAGTTTCTGGGCTCTAGTTTCCCGGCGCAGTGCAGGTGGCGCAGGGTGGCGAACCCCGCGCAGAGCTAGTTTCGAGCAGCGCAACCCGAGGCGCGCTCAGTTTGGTCGTTTGGCAGACCAAAGTGCGCTGAGATGGGTGTGGCAGCGCAGCAGGGGGAGGTGTCGACAGATCCAGCTTGGAACAGTGACAGTTTCGTGCCAAAAGGCTTCGCCGAAGGTGCGCTAAAAGCTCACCATCTGAAACCAGGTCTATTGTCAACGCAGGCGGAGCGCAGCCGGTGTAAGCCGAAGTTTGGCTGACCGGCGTCCACACGTCACCAAAACCTCACAGGCAGATTTCCAGAATGTCAGGCACATTAACGATGCAATAAATAGCCACAAAACCACTATTCAATGCAACTATCTGCAATCAGCACATAAATGTATCTCTATATCGACTGTCCCG
>NC_065508.1:37894816-37930874 GCF_006386435.1 Epinephelus moara | reverse complement strand
GTCCTATGCCTGCCTGTTGGAGAGATAGAGAAAAGATTAAAGTGTCAAATTGCGGTAAAAGATGTTGTATAAAAGACAGGCTACAACTTTTTTTCCTTGTCCCCCCCCTGGAATTATTCTCTAAAATTTTACTGTTTATTGTCCCCCCCAACTATGAAATGGGATTTTCGCCCCTGACTAGATGTCAACATCGGTGAAGCTTTTGAACGGTGGAGACAACTGAGGGAGCTGAAGGGCCTGAAAAGTGATGCAGAGGTTCCTGTCTTTCTGTTGGACAGGTAATTATTTGTTTGCTTCGGGGGGATTTGTTATTTTACTCGGCTCTCCTCTGCCCTGCTGACTTCTACTGCGGGATGTGCGTTCAAGTTTGTGGAGCCGTGGCTTTGGACGGAGCACAGATGAGAGGGGGAGGAGGGGGTGGAGCTTAGAGGAGGTGCCGCTTTCAAATCTTGCTAGCTCTCCAACATTACCAACTATAGCTTTAACACACATCGTTAGTGACAGCCACATTCTGACAGGCCAATGCAAAAAAAGGAAATATAGCCATAACTCTAAGAGGTATGAGACTACATTAGCATTTAAGGTGACCATGGCCAAGGGCATAGGAATGAGTTTAACATTGGGAAACATGTTGGAAACCTGACAGATCCATAAATGGTCCATAATCAGGGATGGGAAATGTCACTGAATGGCATATAAAACAATTTGCTTTCAAAAACAAAATGCCCCAAGTGGTGAAAAGGCTGCTTTTTTTTTTTTTTTTTTTTTTTTTTTAATATTTAGCATCATATTTTTTTCTAAACAAAGAAAAGCTCAATTTAGCCCTGATGTGGTCAGAATGTGTCATTTTACCAACAAAGTTAACTTCAAATTTATATTATTCTATTGTAACAACAGCTTTATGTTCTCATCATAAACAGACAACATATCACATGATTTACATGTGTTTCCTATGTATTTTCTTAGTATACAGACATATATATAAAGTACCACAGATCTTATAATCTGATACAGGTACAAATCAGTGCTGAATACTAGAAAGACTGACACTAAAAATATTTACAGATCTATAAGTATGAATGCATGTATTCAAATACAAGTGAAAAAAGGCCTAGCAAAAGAAAACGAGCTCCTCTGTCTGAGGAGGCAAAGAAGAGCAAAAAGGAGAGTGATAAAAGAAGAGGAAAAACAAGAGTAATCCTCAGTCAGGCGTTCAAGAGATGGAGGGAGCTCCGTGACCAAAGAGGCTTCAACACCGATGTCCAGCTAGCTTTCTTTCTAATGGATCAGTAAGTAACACGGCTAAATGTTAGCTACACGAGAGAGGACTGTACTGTACTGGCTGCTAGTTAATTCCTAGCTGGCCAGCATCGCAAATCGCCGCAACCAGGGTCCGGGTAGCGAGTGTTGGTCCCTTCCTTCTGTTCTCTTCTCACGGAGGCAGCTATCGACGGACATCGCCCAGCTAAGTTACGCCCAGCTAAGTGAACACTGAACTTTGTTTCCCATTCAATTTGAGCTCCAACCGGCCGCATCATTTCCATACGGTACTGTTCATTCTAGAACCGGGACTGTTTACATGTGCATATTGGTATAATTCCACTGTGTCTACTATTGTTTGTACTGATACTGTACATATTGGTATAATTTACTGTGAGTTGTTTGTACTGGTCCTGTGCATTCTGGTATAATTATTTGCATTACTATTTGTTTTTTCTTCAGATAATCTGGTAATTGTTTCTCGTTTATATATGTATACCGGTGGCTTTACAGCCTACATTTTATTTAATTTAGAGAGTCTAACAGAGTCATATTATTGATTATCTCTGATCCCCACGGTCAATTTGGCCATTGCAACAGTGCGACGCAACACCACTGACGCTAGGTGACGCCAAGATAAAAAACAAAATAAACAAAAAAAAACGAATCCTATCTGTTGCCTCTTTAAATATTTAGTGTCAAATCGCTTTTCTCCGTTATTGGAAAGTCCATCATATTTTCGCCAGCCAACTTTAGCTTCTAACGTTAATAGTAACAACGTTAAAGTTTACCTAGCAAGAGTGTACAAGTTAGCCTAGATGTTGAATCACAATGTGACAGGGCAGGGCAGTGATGTGACGCTGTGTTGCGCCTTCACAATAAAAATGCGTGAGTTAGAGATTTCAAAATAACATATTTTTCTCCTCCGCGTTATAATTTCTGGGTGGGACACGTCCCCTCCATCCCCCACGGTTCCTACGCCCTTGACGATGGCAGAGAAAGGGTGATTATTTTCCCACTGTACAGACCTTAACTGTATCTAACTCTTTATCATTCCTATGTATGTTTTGTATGTATGTAGATATCTGTGTATATGTATTTGTATATTTTGTATTGCATTTATAGAGAAACTTATGTGGACCTGCTGAGGTTTTGTTGCTGTGAGAATCCATAAGCTCAATGTGATGCTTATCAGCCTGCCCGAACAGAAATACATGAAATGGCCACGACCCCTTATCACTGCCTTGCATGGCGGCGGCATGTAAGGGGTTAAAATTAAGTGCCAGCTCCACAAAAAACAAGCTAAAGGAAAGTCAATTAGTATCCTTGTTTGTGGTGGACAAACAAATTTCATGAACAATGTGATACAATGGGGAGAATAAAGTGTGACAAAGTAAGCATTGGGAAGGGTTGTGGATTGGTCAAACAAGCACAGGACTTTTACCCAGGAATGTGCTGTTTGCGTCCCATGTGAAATCAAGTCAAAGCGGTGTGATACGCCGCCTGGTGACATCAGTTTAAAACTAGGAAGTCCCTCTAGGGTTGGCAGGAGGGGAGGTGGATGGGCTCAACAAACCCTGGACTTTCACCCAGGAGCCAGCTATTCGCTTCCCATTTGAATATCGAGCCAATCCATGATGGTTTTTTTTTCCCTAAACCTTACCACATGGTTTTGTTGCACTAGGAAATAAATACTAATACGAGGTGTTTTACAGTAGTCGCTCGTGTTTTACCTAGGTTGTAAGTTTATTTTGAAAAAGACTGTATGGGTCAAGGGAGCAGAAAATGTACAAATACAAGTGTATTTTGAAAAGACACAATGCATGTAACAAGCAAACATTGACACGGCATCCCAACACATCAATGACAGATGCAGGAGGATACCTAGCACGTCATATGTAGATGTGAAAGTCCACTGACAAAACAACAATATTTGACGAGTTGGAATGAGAACGTGTTGGTTGACCAAAACTCCATAATTATCACTCAAGGTTTGCATCTTGTGCCCACAGGCAGAAGATCAGGTTACCAGGGTGATATAAATTTCTGATCCTGGTATGACTAGCTTGCTCAAGGAAGGTTGGGGAGAGGGCCTTTGCTGCTCTGGCTCCATGGTGAGTATGAGTTGCATCTTCCACTGATCAATCTTTGACTGTACCACCCTATGGGGAGATTATTCCAGGAGTTCTAGGAGCAAGAAGGGAAGTGGCTGTTGCTTGTTCATGTAAATTTCTGTGGTCTGGTGCCTGCTTGAGTTGCTCCCCTCTCACACAAAGATAGACTGAACTCTTGGACGTTCATCCATCCAATCCTGTACTTACCTGAGCATGGGTTTCTCCTTTCATACACTCAACAGAAAATCCACAGGCAGTTGGGCCCACTGACCAAACAATGAATTTGTATGGTGAATTACCTGTGGATTGGTTTCCCATTGTGTTATAGGCACAGAACCCCTGAGGTAAGTATTTGGGCCATTTTCGTTTCTTCTCCTGGGGGAAGGTGTACAACAATTCATGCAGTGTTCAAATAAATCTTTCACTTTGGCCATTGCCCTCTGGATGGTAAAGTGTGGTTCAGCTTTTTTCAGTTCCATACAGGCTGCATAATGGTTTTCATAGCCCCCCTTCAAAACTCTTTCCTTTATTGCTGTAACGCATTTTGGTACACCATAGATGTAGATCTATTTTTCTGTCAGTACCCAGAGCACTGTACTGGCCCACTGATCTGATGTTGAGTATGCCTGGTCAAATTGACCCTTCGCTAAGTCCTGCTCCTGGATGCAGACTGGCCAACCATAACGTAGCCTCAGGCTGGCTCAGACAAGGGTCTGACAATAACAAAGTTGTGCTTCATTGACTCTGATGCAATCCTTTCAGATTTCCTTCATCTTTAGGCTGGATTTGTGGATTTCAAGCTAAATGTTGTGCCTGGGGCATGTGTATTAATAACACTTGTTACCTGGAGAGGTTGGAAAAAGATACACATTTCTTCCCTGTTCCAAAACCAAAATCAAACCCTGAAAGGTGTAGAGTTGGCTAGCTACTGAAGATATAGCCTACTGAATGTATACAGATGCTACTTTTTGCTTTTAAATGATTATAACACTGAAAAAAGACGTACCCTGCTGTACAGGAACCAGGGACGGTAAGCAGGGAAACTTTTCTGATATTCAACCAGCTGTGTGTCATCGCATTGTGCACAGGGTCATCCCTATGTTTCTAGGGTTCTATGTTTCCCGGGTTCTATGTTCCCCACTTAACCCTGCAAAAAAGCTTTTATGTTCCCCACTTACACAAAAAGGGTTCTATGTTTCCCGCTTGGTTGAGCGGGCAACATAGAACCCGGGATACATAGAACCTTTTTTGTGTAAGCCGGAAACATAGAACCTTTTTTGCAGGGTTAAGTGGGGAACATAGAACCCTGGAAACATAGATATGCTCCCGCGGCACAGGGGCAGAGCCAAATACCACTGTGGCCTATATTTCGACTTTAGCTTCTAACTAACTTTGTCTTTTTAACCTATTTTTGCTGCTGAGTTAGTTTGACATCTTGGATTTATCCTTCAAGCTCATTTTGTAGACCCCTCTGTCTGCTTCTCTCTGGAACCGCTATTCAGTTTTTCCAAAAATATGATGATATTTCTTCAGGGAGTGCAGTTATTTACAATTTGGAGAACACATTGTAGTACCCTGGAAATCCAGAGTTCTCACGAGAGCACAATTTGAATTTGCTCAGCGAGTCACTCTGGCAATCAGTAATGATGCTCATTATCTATGCCCATGAAACCGAGCTGCACCAATCACATCGGTGTATCTGATATAGGCGGGCCAGAGGCGAGCTAAACAGATGACGACAGCGCTGCGATGACGAAGTCCGGAATCAGTCAGTAAACACTGCAAGATGGCTACGGATGAACACCAGTTGTTTGAAACGGCTTTGGCTGCTACAATGAACGAGTTAGACTTGGCGTTTTCTCGGCGCTCGAGTCTTTCCTTTGCAAGAAGGATGTTTTTGCTGTTTTGCCAACTGGATACAGTTCAGTTCAGTTCAGTTCAGTTCATTTATTGGTCTCCTTAGAGAAATTTGTCTTGGAGCTAGGGGTCAGCATACACATACATACAATCAACATATAATTACCAAAATAAAAATAAACACATTACAACGCATAGTCACCCAGTTAGCCTCGGTGCATCAAATTAAATACATAATATATACGTCAGACACACTCCTCATTAATCAACTTGATTGACACTGGAATAAACGAGTTCTTGTACCTGTTATACCTGCAGCGTGGTACTCTGTACCTTCTACCCAAATGCAATAACTCATATTCAGGATTCAGTACATGGTCATGATCAGATACGATTTTACGAGCTTGTCTTATCACTGATTGTTCAAAAATGGCAAGAGCAAGAGTCTAATCTACCAGTTAGCTCCGCTGGTAGCTAAGCTCTGGATACGCCACCCTATGTATTGTTCTGGTTGGTCCTAGTGTTATCCAATTGCGTGCAGTGATATTTACAAATGCATGCTTGGTGCCACCCCTCGAGTTGGGCCATTTTCATTACTCATGGCCAGACCCTAAATCTTTCTAGACTTGGGTCTGGATTTCCAGGCTAACATTGTAGAGGACTCCCAGGATGAGCCAATGCAACCAAAGAAAGGTCTGGTCTCATAGGAATGAACACCATTGCCTGTTGTTACAGTCTGCTCTTTAAACAGTTTGGACCTAGTCTTTTTGAGTCATCTGTCCTTCAAGCTCCCACTAAGGAGTTAAAGGGAATTTTGTCCATGTGTTAATGCATGGAAGCTTTGAACACACAAGGGTATTCGGGTAAAGCCAAAGTTTATGATTGAGCTGTTCATGTTCTTGCCAGGTCCTTGAAGTGGAATCACACTGCCTTTCTCTCCAATGCCAAAATCACCCAGCCCTGAGTGCTTCTTGACCACCTAGTGAGAGGAAATCATCTCCTGGCAGGCGTTCTTGTGTCTTCAACCATTTTCTCTGTCCACCAGGGCAGTGTTTAAATTCCTGTGGTCAGTGTTGGCACTGAAGATGTTTGGTTACAGCCTCACACACAGCTAGGTGAGCTGCATGTGGTTGACCCACAGCAATCAGAAAGCTTGGTCCTCACTGAGAAGACAGGGCCAAATTGTTCAGAATGGATCTGATCAGATTTCGGCTGTCGGACCGGATCAAATCCTGAAAAGGGGTTGTTGAAAAGACAAAAAGCATCTGCACCAAACCTTTAGGATGTGTTGTTCAAAACTTTTTGGTAGGATTGGGATACCCTTTATCCAAAAAAATCAGGATTTCCTTGATCACTGAGGGAGTTATACACCAGCAAAATGGAGTTTTCACAACCCTGAATCCCAGAAGCAATCCATCTGAACTACTGATTTTAAAATATTAATAAGGTATTTCTCAGTGGTGGAATGATTATCTTCCTCTCTTAGGAAAGTAAAAGAACCAATTTTCTGTATTATTTGCATTTTGTGAAATATTGGATAATTTTACATATTCGGGCCTCAAGCAAATAACCAGGGGGGTATTGTTTCTTTGGTGTAACTGTTATATGAAATTATCAACTGAAAGACAAATAGAACTGTAGCTGTCAAAGAAATGTAGCCAAGTAAAAAGTCCAAGAACACATTCCAGAAGGACACACACACATAAAATGATAAAGTTGTAAGTGACCTCAAATTGTAATCATACTTGTAAATGTATAATTATTGTCCACCAATAACATTTTTTCAGAATGAATGCTTTATCACAAAGTGGTAGCCATTTTTGTCTTTCCACCACCTCAGCACTGTCAAAGTGGTGAGCTGACACCCTCTCCAGGACCTACCTGCAGCTGTTCTGCTTTATAAAGCTGCTGTGCCTCTGAGTTGACAGGAACAATCCTTCGAGGCCATTTGCTGGTCTTGAAACTATCGTGTCAAAAACAAAAACAGGTACAAAAACAAAAAGGGAAGATTTTTGCGGAGGATGAAAATACAATTTCAAGCAGTTTGGGGCAATATCAAGTCTCCCTCCCAGAGCAGTTCATCACCAATGCCTGTAAACAGACCCACATCCATTCTCTGAATCAGGCTCTACACATCATCCTACCACCTGCTGTCAAGCTCTCATTGTAGACTGTCCTGGATTGAGTCCAACATATTCATTCAGATCTTTTGCATTCCTTCTGTTGCATTATATTGCATTCATACAGCTGACATTTTTATCCAAAGCGACTTACAATAAGTGCATTCAACCATGTGAATACAACCAGCAAATTGCAACAATTGTGCAAGTATATCAATTTCAGCAAATATACTAAAATGCTTCAAGTGCTGCTTTTGGAAACCATATGAGAAAAAGAGTGTTTTTATTTTACAGTTTGTTTTTTTCAGTTTCCCCCACCACCCCACCCTTTTTTTCTCACTCTCTTAGCCCCCTGCATCACCTCCAGCCATCTACCAGATGCTCTCACACATTCCTAACTGGATGCAGTTCGAGTGTCAGCGACTAAATCAGTTTTATTGCAGTGTTTTCAATTGGACCATCCTCGCCGCCTATGAGTAATGCAGCACAAAGCGGCATGCCATTTTGAGCTGAACTTTTGTCGGACACTCCTTTTACTTTGTTTACTGTGTCGCTTGTGTTGGAGGTGTCACAATGGACAAGGAATGACTGATTCACACGGTTTAATGAGGAATTCCCTACTGGACACCTCCTTATTTCACTGCAAAGACCTAAATAAGTTGTCATCTGGTTGCAGGGAGATCACCAGGAAGATGAACGTTTCTGGTAAGAATTGTGTGGGATGCTAGCAAGTTAGCTTGTTTTACAAAGTCGAGATGGTGGTATGATATAGTATGGTAGCTTCAACAATGATATCTATAAGTTACCCACAATAGTACTGTTGTGAGTATGAATAATAAAGAATTACCTACTCCTCCATCTTTTCAGTGGTTACTCTGAAACCACAGCTGCTGGGTAAGTGGTTTGTTTACATGACGTGATGGCATTCCATATTTAACAGATCCAGTGTGAACAGAGAGCATCTGATGTTGCGCGATATTCTAAGCATGTATCCAGTTAGGACACGGTGTCAGACTCTCCCACCTGTTCCCCTCACCTGTTCACTTGCTCACCTGTTACCACTTTCCTCATTAGCCCTACGGAATATATCTGCCCTTTTCCACTCATTCTATGCCAGATTTTCAGTGTTGCTTATGCCTTTGTTTTCAAGCCATCTGAACTTAAACCTGATCTATTCCTGTTTCTCCCTGTTGCCCGTTCCTGACCTGCTCACCAACCATGCCCTTTGGATTTGTTTGACTATTCACACTGCCATCAAGTTCCCTACTTGTAAGCCTCTTCCTGCACATAGCCTTCAGTAAATTCCCGTTTATCTTACCTGCTTGCCTCAACTGTGTCTGCATTTAAGTCCTCCTCCCTTTGTTGCTGGCATTCACCGACCATGACATGCTTTCACATTCAAAAATTAAAAATAAATCAATCATTTAATTTTGCAATTATGAGTTTTAGTTGTGTTGCCTCAAATTCTCTAGGCAGGTAAGATGATGCACTTACACAGATGCATTTGTTTTCTTTTTCTTTATTTGTATTGCAAAATACCATCCAACTGTGATTTGCATATTATTACATTAGTAGACATGAATGAACCGGCAGCTTCACTATTGACTGAATTTTACTGATTGTTTCAAAATACAGGACAGCTGCATTATCAATCCACTTGACGAGGGTGGCTTCAACCACAGGTGCTTCTGTCTCAATCACTAGCAGCTGTTTGAGAAGACTACACAGTTCAGCCTGAGAAATAACAAGTTTTGCTGCTCCTTCTCATTGGCTTGTTTTTGCCCATTTGTCATAAGCTTTGAGGACACTACGTTTTTCATTGGTTGAAAAATTAGTTTCTTTTTCTCGTCATGATGTAATTGTGCATGCAGCACCAGCCTCAGGTAGCCAGTAGGAAGCAGACAAGTTAACAGGAGGCAAAGTAGCCTATCATGGGAGTAAAATTTGCTGTAAATAGCAGCAATTAGGTTGTCTGTACACCTTGTGGGAATTTCTTCAAATTTGGCGCAACAACCTCTTGGACTCAACAATGAACTGATTGGACTTTAGTGGTCAAAGGTCAAGGTCATTGTTACCTTGTGAACATTTCATTCTTGTGAACATGATGGGACTACAGATGCGAATTAGCTTGAAGCTATAATCTGGTACGGTGCATCAAATGGTGACATTTATGTTTGAGCTGTACATTGTCCCTTTTAAATAAAAATAAAATAAAATGAAATGATGTGTCAAAAAGGCCTGGAGGAAATTTCCTCAATTTTGGCACAAACATTCACTTGGACTCAAGGATGAACTGATTGGACTTTGGTGGTCTAAGGTCACTGTGACCTCGCATCCCTCCCATTCTCGTGAATGCAATATCTCACGGACACCTTGAGGGATTTCTTCAAATTTGGCACAAAAGTTCACCTTGACTCAACAATGAGCTGATTAGACTTTGGTGGTCAAAGGTCATTGTGACCTTGCTTCCGTCTCATTATGGTGAACGCAATATTTCACAAACACCTTAAGGGAATTTCTTCAGATTTGACACAGATGTCCACAGGATGAACCGATTAAAATTTGGTGGAAGGTCAAAAGCACAAATGCCAACTTGGACTTAACCATGAACTGCTTAGAATTTGGTGGTCAAAGGTCAAGATCACTATGACCTTGCGTCTGTCTTATTCTCATGAATGCAATATCTCAAAAAGGTCTTGAGGGACTTTCAAATTTGGCACAAGCATCCACAGAATGAACTGATTAAAATTTGATAGTTGAAGGACAAAGGTCATGTTTTGGGCCTAACTCAAGAATTGTATGTGATTATGACAAAGTTTCACACGAATGCCTAATAAGATAAAATGATGACATTTTTTATTCAAAAGGTCACAGGTCAACTTTACTGTGACATCATAATGCTCTGCAAAAACACTTTTCTGGCCATCACTCAATGAAAAGTGGATGTTTGGTCAGATTGGTGACAGTAATTTGGAGTGTCCACCTTTAAACTGCGCTGATTGCACAGATCGTCTTTGCTGCTGGGGGGAAGATCTGTGGGAAGCATCCATGTTTTCACACTGGTACTTCTAGTTTTTCAAACACTGCCATGTATGAAAAAAACCCAAATGAACGCTGTAAGTGGATTGTTTGATCATTCTAAGCTAATTATTTAAACCAGTGGTTCCCAATTGGTGCAGCCACAGGGTCCAAATTTCTCCTTAGCCAGTAGATCAAGGTCCATACAGTTTAATACATTCAGCGTCATACTTATGTTTGGCCATGTCTTCAAGCTGGTTTGCTGTCTCTGTCACAAATAGCTCTCTGTTAGTCAGTCACTCAACAGCAGAAAATGGCACTTCAAAATAAAGTGTGTTTTTTACAAACTTGACACGTTTGCAAGTCACTTGCGGTCCATTCAGAATGCTCCTGACCGCGACCCACTAGTTGGGAACTACTGATTTAAACAGTACTTGTATAGGAATAATTCTGTCTCAAGCTACTGATCCATGTAAGCAATCAATCACTGTAATCATGATCACTACAAACTGTTTCCACTGTATTTCAGTCTGGACCAAAGTGGTGGACCAACAGACAGACTGACTGACATTGCCATCAATAGACACACTGCAACCATGGAAAGTTCAAACTATTATGACTATAACATATCCTCAAGTAGTTGTTATTTTGAAGATAAGATAAGATATACTTTCTTGATCCCCCAGAGGGGATATTCAAGAGGGGAAATTTTCATGTTATATGGCTTCTTAAATGCAAATCCAATAAAAACATGGTAATCCTTGTCAGGCTAAAAAATCTGACCATGATCCAACATAATCAACTATTGGGGCACCAAAAAGGTGGTAAAAAAAAAGGGGAGTCCCACTGTTCTAGACTGATACCAATTGGAACCATATTGATAAACTGCTACAAGGGGGGGCATTGATCCCCTCCCCAGTCCAGATTTAGTGCTCTAAGGCACATGCTAAACCTGTTTCTACATTAGCCAGCTCCCTCAGCAGGACACACAGATTTGTGGAAAGCCCTTATATGAGGACCACTGACAATACGCCAGGCCACTGAAAATGGTGTATAAGTAATGGCCATGCGTCTAACCTTATTGTGTCAGTATGGGACACATTTCAGACAGCAAAAACGGAGAAAATGTACCGCACACCAAGTCTCAGCTCCCATTGAAGGCTTTTTTATTTGCGCTGTGACGTTTCGAGCACAAGGCTCTTTCTCAAACTGCTGTTACATGGATAGACAGAGAGTTGGTAGCTTAAGAAGATACCCGCTCATACAAGACATGTGATTTAACACACCTGGTGTCAACTGGTATCAATCAGTTTGGAAAAATACTTAGAAAAATATATAGAAAAATATTAAGCAAATACATTTGAAAAATACATTTGAAAAGTACATATGAAAAATATAGCAAGGTACATTGAGAAGTACATAGAAGGTTGTAGCTGACGCTCATAACTGTGTATGTGGGTTGCCATGGCAGCACCGGAAGTAGGCATGTGCGACGACATGTTTGATATCTGATTTGTTTGTTTTTTTATGATATGTTTATGTACATTTATGGTGGAACCCTGGGCGTGTAATTCGTGGTTCTGCTGCAGGGCCTTGTTAAAAATATTTCTGCCTCTTTTTTTTTTCTTTTTTTTTTTAAATGTTTATGAGAAATACGTCCTTGAGTCACATGAACCGGAAGTGATAAGCGAGGATTAGAGAGAGAGAGTGACGAGCGAGGATGACAACACGGCGAACTTTTGTGCTCTTAAAACTGTCTACTGCTGGTTCTCAAGGCGAACACGGTAAAAATTGTTTTGGTTAACTTTGTTGAGCATTTGTGTTGACAAATAAGTGACTGAAATGGATGTTATGTGATTATTGAAACGCTTTATTTGTTTCTAGTTTTCACGGTGTTCCATGACTCCGAAGAGAAATAAATGATTGTGGACATCAGTACGAAGCGTGGATTTTTTCATGACCAGAGTAGATACAGTGAAAACGTGTCCTAATCCATCCAGAGGCTTCGGCGTGCAACGTAGCTTCTCATCCCACGGCAAGCTACAGGCAAGCTACAGGTAAGCTAGGAGCTTCGGCGGGCAACACTGCTTCTCATCCCACGGCGAGCTACAGGCAAGCTACAGGCAAGCTAGGAGCTTCGGCGGGCAACGCTGCTTCTCATCCCACGGCGAGCTACAGGCAAGCTACAGGCAAGCTAGGAGCTTTGGCGGGCAACGCTGCCTCTCTTCCCACGGCAAGCCAGCAGCAAGCCACGGGCTTCAGCGTGCATCGTTGCTTCTCATCCTGCAGCAAGCCACGGGCTTCAGCGTGCATTGTTGCTTCTCATCCTGCAGCAAGCCACGGTCCTCGGCGTGCAACATTGCTTCTCATCCTGCAGCAACCAAGAGCTACAGGTTTCAGAGAACATTCCCTGAGCAGTTTTAGGCTACAACGTGAGTCCTCAGATTAGACTGTGTGTATTTATTATGCCTCAGGAAGTTGATGGATAGAATATAAGACACGGATTAATCATAACAAAAAAAAAAAGGTGTGTAGAAGATATAATTTGAATGTGCCAATAACAACTGCTATCGTTTGCTTTTGTTTGTTTGCAAGACTGAAAAGTGAATTCATACCATATATTACACAGACTGAGATTGTTTAAGATTTATTTGGTTTCTATAAGTTGAGAAGCTAAACTCAGGTGCTAACAAAGTGTTAAGAGTGTTATTCTTGGGCTGTTTTGGTTCTTCACTGCCAGTTACAGCTGTTATATCCCTGTAAGTTATCTTACTCACCTTGCCTTCTCCATATGATAATTCTTGAAGGTTCAAAATGTCTCAAAGTGGTGATAGTCAGTCTGATGATGCGTCACAAGGGCAAGAGGAAGGGGAGATAGATGAAGGAAAAGGTGTAGCATCTGAGAAATCCGAGACAAAAATAAGAAAATCCTCTCGTGAAAGGCGATTAACACCTAAAATACAGGAACTGAAAGAGCAAAAGTTAATTCAAATGGAGAAGAAGTTTAAAGCAACATATGAGAATTGGAAAAGTAATGTAAAAGACATTCGTACAAGGTTAAAGCAAGTGTGCTCTGAGGGTGACGTGTAACATGATGGATGAAGCTGAGAGGCTAGAGTCCGAGTTAAAGGAGATATACGACAGCATTCGACTCCAAACAGCACCAAGTCAAGAAATTCGGAGAAAAGTTGATGCATGCTCAGCTGTGACAGCAGACTTACTGCAATTGATGAGAGTGCGTCTAATGGAAGAAGGAGGTGAATTTGATGCTGTAGCAGAAAGATCAAGGTTACGCATGCTACTTGATAATGATTATGCTAGATCCATATATGGATCTGCAGCCTCCAGGGTTACTGCACCCAGCTGCCACCATTCTGACCATCCCTCCGAGTCACCTAGCATTTCAGCTAAGAAAGCAGAAGCGGCTGCTCAGTTGGCTGCAAAGAAAGCTGAAATTGATATGGAAGCGGCCATTGAAGCTCAGCGTCAGCAGTTGAGGAAACTTGAAAATCAGAGAGACATTGAAGTCATGCAGGCAAAGTTAAATGTTTACACTGAAGAGGAAACAAAGGAAAGGGATGGGACATGCAGTCTTGTACGCAGCAAAGTGAATGCTGCAAGCCCATTCACTCACTACATCCCAGGTCAAGAACGGCAAACTGTGCAAAATGAGACAACATTGGTACAGACATTACAAGAGTCATTAGCTCTTTCTCGCCTTCCAACACCAGAACCTACTGTCTTCTCAGGTGATCCTTTGAAGTTTACCGAATGGAGCACAAGCTTTAAAGCTCTTATAGAGAGGCGATGCTCTAACCCTGCAGATAGGCTTTTCTACTTACAAAAGTACATAGCAGGGGAGGCAAAATCTTCTCTTGAAGGCAGCTTCTATCGGAAAGACGAAGAAGCCTATTAACAGGCATGGGAAAGACTGAACGCCAGATATGGTCATTCCTTTGTAGTGCAACGGGCCTTCAGAGAGAAGCTCAATAGGTGGCCAAAGATTGGTGGAAAAGAGTATGTCAAACTGAGAGAGTTCAGTGATTTCCTCCAAACATGTAGTAATGCTATGCCTCATATAAAGGGTCTACAGGTTCTGAATGATTGTGAGGAGAACCAGAAAATGCTGGTCAAACTTCCTGAATGGGTGACTTCCAGGTGGAACCGTTACGTCACAGAGCAGTTGGATCGGGGCAATGACTATCCAAGCTTTCATGAGTTTGCGTCATTCATCTCTAAAGAGGCACGCATAGCATGCAATCCAGTGTCGTCCTTACATGCTTTAAGGCACTCTACAGAGATACCTATGAGAGAGATGAAGCGCTCAAAAGCAAACACATTTGCCACAAATGTGAAGACCCCAGTTCCATCGAGCTCCACAGCCAAACCTGACTTTGATGAAATCAAGTCAAGAGATGCTGAAAAAACAAAGAAATGGAGCCCCCCCATTACAAAACTCAAACACAAAATACAGTTGATGAAAGTACATCCTCACTATCATGCTGTGTGAATGGAGGGGAAGGTGGGAGCACATCAGTGATTGTGCCAGTGTGGATCTCAGCACCTAACGCTCCTGATACTGAGACCCTAGCATACGCACTACTGGACACACAAAGCAGTCACACATTTGTTGATCAGGAGGTATGTGAAAAGCTCCAGGTGGCAATCGAACCAGTTAAACTCAAGCTCTCGACGATGATGGGAAAAGACTCAGTGGTGAAGAGTCAAAGAACATGTGGTCTCAAAGTCAGAGGATTCTCCTCAAACATTTCCATTGACTTGCCTCCAGCCTACACGAGGGACTTCATTCCTCTTGACCGCGCACATATTCCCACCTGTCAAACAGCCAACACATGGGAACACCTTGTCAACATAGCCCAGGAGATACCCCCACTAATGGACTGTGGTGTCGGATAATTGATTGGCTATGATTGCTCCAGAGCTCTTATTCCAAGGAAGGTCATCACTGGAGGTGACTATGAGCCTTATGCCATTAAAACCGACCTCGGTTGGAGCATTGTGGGAAGCGCGTCACAGCGTGTGAATGCTAAAGATGTGACTGGTCTTTGTCATCGGGTGTCTGTCAGAGAGTTACCACCTATAACACCATCTGCTGTCATTAAGGCTCTTGAGTCCGATTTTGCAGACACAGAACCAGGCGACAAAAGCATATCTCAAGAAGATATTTGCTTCCTGCAGATCTTAAAAAGAGGAATCCAGCAAAACGAGCTTGGTCACCTTGAGATGCCCCTTCCCTTCAAAGCACATCCTCACCTCCCAGACAATACAATAGACGCTGGCTTTGGCCCGGCTGAAGCAACTTAAACGGAAGCTGGACAGAAATCCCAAGTTCAAAGAGGACTATGTGAGGTTTATGGAAGGCGTTTTCAAAGATGGGGATGCAGAGAAAGTAGACACCCAACCAGAGCTGGGGAAACTCTGGTATATCCCTCATCAAGGGGTGTACCACCCCAGGAAACCAGACAAGATTCGGGTGGTTTTTGACTGCTCAGCAAAGTACGAAGACACCTCATTAAATGACCATCTGCTAACAGGACCCGACCTTACAAATGGTCTCACAGCCATACTGTGCCGTTTCCGTAAACATCCCATTGTGGTCATGTGTGATGTGGAGAAAATGTTCCACAGATTTCATGTCAACAAAGAAGATAGAGACTATTTGCGGTTTCTCTGGTAGGAAAACGGGGACACCAACTCAGAACCCACAGAATACCACATGAAGGTGCACCTATTTGGAGCATCATCTTCCCCTGGCTGCGCCAATTATGGCCTGAAATACCTTGCCAGTCAAAATGAGAAAGAGTCCCCCTCCGCAGCTAGCTTAATCAGGAACCATTTCTACGTTGATGATGGAATCGTAAGTGTGGAGACGGTCGGTGAGGCAATTGAGCTAGTGAAGGAAGCCCAAGACGTGTGTGCCAAAGCAAAGTTGCACCTTCACAAATTCCTTTCCAACAGCCGAGAGGTGTTAGACTCTATCGATGTTGCAGAACGTGCTGCAGGGGTGAAAAATGTTGACCTCAACCATGATGACATACCAGTGCAAAGAGTGCTAGGTATAAGATGGAACATTGAAAATGACAGTTTCTCCTTTAAGGTGTCACTTGATGAGAAACCAGTGACACGAAGAGGGATTCTCTCAATTGTGGCCTCTTTATATGACCCTCTAGGGTTTCTGGCCCCATTCATCCTTGAAGGGAAAAGGGTGCTGCAGGAGATGTGTCAGCGAGGTACAGGGTGGGATGAACCACTACCCAGGGATTTGAAGTCAAGGTGGGAGACTTGGATGAAGGATCTGGAGAACCTTGAGAAAATTGAGATTCCAAGATGCTTCATACCTGACAGATTTGGTGAAGTCCNTGTGTCAGCGAGGTACAGGGTGGGATGAACCACTACCCAGGGATTTGAAGTCAAGGTGGGAGACTTGGATGAAGGATCTGGAGAACCTTGAGAAAATTGAGATTCCAAGATGCTTCATACCTGACAGATTTGGTGAAGTCCAGAGAGTTGAACTTCATCATTTCTCTGATGCGAGCAGTCAAGGGTATGGCCAGTGCTCTTACATCAGATTGGTGAGCAAAGAGAAAGTGCACTGCTCCTTGGTCATGGGCAAAGCGAGAGTTGCTCCAACCAAAATACTCACCATACCAAGACTGGAGCTAAGCGCTGCAGTAACCTCAGCAGCTGTGAGCAACATGTTAAGGGAGGAGCTAGAGCTCAAGATAGATGAGGAATATTTTTGGACGGATTCTCGAGTGGTTCTCGGTTACATCAGCAATGAAGCGTGAAGGTTTCATGTCTTCCAGAGAATTCGAGAAACCACTGACACAAGACAATGGCACTATGTCGACACAGGAGAAAACCCTGCCAATCACGCCTCAAGAGGCCTCAAGGTGGCTGACCTCATCGACTCAAATTGGCTTTCTGGTCCCAAGTTTCTATGGGAGAGGGAGATAGCCACAAATCAGGTTACATCAGAGCTGTTGGTGGGAGATCCGGAGGTGAGGACTACACAGGTGCTGAAAACTGAGGCTGCAAGGCAATTCGACATCCAAGGGCATCTGCTACGGTTCTCAAGGTGGACCACAGCGATCAATGTCATCGCTCGTATCCAGCGGTTGGCTAAGAGGATCAAGACCACAGAGCCTTTAAACGTGGAAGAGAGAAGGCAAGCTGCACTAACTCTCGTTAAGCTTGCACAACAAGATGCCTTTCAAAAGGAGTTGAACATGCTCAGCCAGAAGTCAAGGAAGCTGCCTTGTAACCACCAACTCTATCAACTTGACCCGTTCCTCCAAGATGGTATAATGAGAGTGGGAGGAAGGCTGAGAAAGGCGCTTGTGGCTCTTGAACTGAGACATCCAATTATACTCCCTAAAGATGGTGCTGTCACAAACCTCATCATTGCACATCATCATGACAAAATTCAGCACCAAGGCAGGGGACAAACTCTGAATGAGCTAAGAACCAATGGTTATTGGATTGTTGGTGGAAGTAGAGCTGTAGCCCAATACATCAGGCAGTGTGTACGGTGAAAGAGAGCTTGCGGACCACCAGAGGAGCAACGGATGGCGGATTTACCTAGCGACCGCGTTGATCCCACACCACCGTTCACATACTATGGACTGCTTTGGTCCCTTCCACACCAAACAAGGTCGTAAAGAGCAAAAACGGTACGGCCTTCTCTTCACATGTCTTTGCTCCAGGGCCGTGCATATAGAGATGTTGGAGGATATGACGACCGATGCATTTATCAGTGCCTTAAGATGCTTTATCGCCATCCATGGAGCTGTTCGACACATTAGATCTGATCAGGGCACTAACTTCGTGGGAGCAAAGAATGAAATGGCAAAGGCTCTGAAAGAACTCAACAAGGAAAGACTGGCTTCCTACCTGGCAGATAAGCAGTGTGACTTTCAGATGAATACGCCGCACTCAAGTCACACCAGAGGCGTATGGGAGCGTCAAATCAGGACAGTGAGAAGTGTACTGAACACAGTCCTGGCCAACAGTGCTGGAAGGTTGGACAATACTTCCTTAAGGACTTTCTTTTACGAAGCTATGTCCATTGTAAATAACCGTCCGCTCACTGTCGATAACATCAGCGATCCCACCAGTTTAGAGCCGATCACACCAAATCACTTGATCACAATGAAAGCCTCTGTACCACTTCCCCCACCAGGCAAGTTCATCCAGGAAGACCTGTATGCTAAAAAACGGTGGAGAAGGGTCCAATATCTGTCAGAGCAATTTTGGCATAGATGGAAGAAAGAATATCTATCAAACCTCACTCTCAGACAGCGATGGCTTGCGCCAACGCGTAACGTGGGTGTGGGTGATATTGTGATCATCAAAGAGGAGGATGTCCCTTGCAACGAATGGAAACTTGCCAGGGTTGTTGAAGCACATGAGGATGATGATGGACTGGTACGGAAAGTGACAGTGCAGATGGGAGAACGAAAGTTAGGAAAAAGGGGTGGGAGGGAGGGAGGGAACGCCTCAACCAGCTATCCATCATTCAAAGACCCATTCAGAAGTTAGTGGTTCTAGTTAAGAGTAGCTAAAAGGGGAAAAGATCAGTCATTGATTAAATATCTCCTTTCTAAGCAAAAGGTGGTCATTATACAGTAGTTCATCCATAACTGGGCATTATTTGTGTAGAAGTGTAAATTATATTGTTTGTTATTTGTATAGTTGAATTCATTTGTTGTGAAAAAGAAAAAAAAAAAAATTCATATGGTTCATTTTCAATAAGGACACAACAGAACAATGCTTGGAAATTACCATTGATTACTTAATGAAGAGTGTAAGTGTATTTAACATCTTCAATTGTGTTGCTCAAAGGTAATTTGGTGGGAGTGTAGCTGACGCTCATAACTGTGTATGTGGGTTGCCATGGCAGCACCGGAAGTAGGCATGTGTGACGACATGTTTGATATCTGATTTGTTTTGTTTTTATGATATGTTTATGTACATTTATGGTGGAACGCTGGGCGTGTAATTCGTGGTTCTGCTTGTTAAAAATATTTCTGCCTCTTTTTTTTTTTTTTTTTTAAATGTTTATGAGAAATACATCCTTGAGTCACATGAACCGGAAGTGATAAGCGAGAATTAGAGAGAGAGAGAGAGAGACGAGCGAGGATGACAACACGGCAAACTTTTGTGCTCTTAAAACTGTCTACTGCTGGTTCGCAAGGCGAACACGGTAAAAATTGTTTTGGTTAACTTTGTTGAGCATTTGTGTTGACAAATAAGTGACTGAAATGGATGTTATGTGATTATTGAAACACTTTATTTGTTTCTAGTTTTCACAGTGTTCCATGACTCCGAAGAGAAATAAATGATTGTGGACATCAGTACGAAGTGTGGATTTTTTCATGACCAGAGTAGATACAAAGGTACCTAAATACCAAAGTAATATAAATCCACATGCAGACAATATGTGGACACAGTTTGAATTACATAACATATTTTACAAATTTAAAACATCTCGACCTCCTATATAGTAGAGTAAGGCGGAATCAAGCTACAGAGCCATCATAAACTACGAACTATAATAAGAGGCGCCTCTGTCTAAAAACGGGATCTAAAATAAGTATTTTTAAAGACAGATAAACTGCATAGCAACATCAACATTGGATGATTCAGTAAGTATACACACACAAGCAGCATAAAGTATACATATCAGCATAACAAACAACAAGGTCAAAGGTATGGTCTGATGTCAAAGTCTTAGTTAAGGCCCTTAGGAGCCATGGTACCCAGAGTGTAGATCCAGAAAAGTTATCGTTTAAGGAGCAAGGAGCTTCAATGCCGATATATCTGAGTGTTGAGATGTTATGTTGGGCTTCAAAGAAATGAGCAGCCACATGACTTGATGCAACATGATGTCTGATATTACTTCTGTGTTCAGTTTTCAAAGATCTGGAGGTCTGCACATTTCAGTCAGCAACATGCTCCTGACTCTCTGCACACTTTATTTATTTCAGCTACAGCAAATTGTCACACTTTTTTATTTTAACAAAATCATAAATGTCATGATGATATTTGATTTGTATCCAGTCTGGTTTGGTATGTGTCGTCTCTACATTGTACAGTGACAGACAGGTAATGGCACATGAGATTTCAGGAATAGGTATTAAATGCTTTCCATTAGTAAACCAACTAATCAAAGCTCGAAATTGGCTGTTTATGAACTTAGAAACTGGTGAATAGGAGCTTTTCACAGAAGACATTTTGACTTGTCACAGTAGGAAAATCACAGGTGCGACTAAAAAAATTGAATGATGGCTGAATTCCATTAGCTGCTTTAGTTTCAGGGTGCTGTCTTGTGCATGCTGGCTCACTGTCACACTCAGTACATTTATATGACATCAGAGAAAAATAATTTATAGTGTTAGTCCAACTAAAACCAGACTTTTAAAATACATGTAAACATGTTAGTCCAGCTGAAATTGTACTGAATCTAATTTCTCAAAATTGGACTAACACACCCAGATAATGCAATTGGGAGTCGAATTAGTCCTGCATGTAAACAGTCAATCAGACCCAAACTGGCCTCGGCGCTCTGCGCATGCTCCACACATTTAATGCTCCACAGCATCTGCCCCAGTGGTTGTGGTTTTAGCTGAAAGCTACAGTCACAAGCATATAACTGAAGGTGTTAGCATTTCTAGTAAACAGTGATGGACTCAGGATGTTTGAAGGGCAGGGGCGAAAAGGAAAAAAGGGCACCTACTGCATGACATATGGGACAAGAGGGCAACCAAAAGGGCACATCCGCTCATTTTCATCCAATAGGCCGTCACTATATTGACCACTAAGGCGGCAACTAAATATTTTTTTCATTATAGATTATATATTAATCTGATAAGTAGTTTTTCTATTAATTACTTAATATTATTCATTCATAGTAGTCAAGAATAATGTTCACCTCGTGCAGCTTGATTGTACCTGTTTCAGCTGTATGTCTAATCTGTGTATGTACACTGAGAGCAACAAAAACCTGAGTCCAATTCCTTGAATGTGCACTCATACTTGGTCAATAAAGCTGATTCTGGTCAATTATTTGGTCTACAAAATGTCAGAAAATAGTGAAAAGTCAAAATTACTTCCACCTACCTATCTTGATTCAGCACATTTTCTTCAGCTTAATTGGCTTCCTGTCAAAAGAGTCATACAAATTCAGCTGGGAGTTACACATAAAATTGTTTATAATGAGGCCCCCAAATATCTATCCAACTACTTTAATTGTTTCAGAGACAATCACAACTATTCAACAAAATGCAGCCCGACAGATTTTATTCTTTTTAGATTTAAAAGTTAAATAGGCAAAAATACCTTTTTATATAAGGCTGTAATTGCCAGTATCTCTAAAAGTGATGAAGAAGAGAGAAATTTAAGCAAACTTAAATAGTTAGCAAATAGTCTTTCAGAATAGTGACCTTGCAGAAACTAATACAGTGCTGTCCTTTTATGTCTCTTTTATTCCTGTCTGTAATTATATGGATGTTGTATTTGCATCTGTTGGTCTTGCCATATCTGACATCTTGCCCCCCAGAGGATCACAATGGAAATAAGCCTGTAGCTTTCTTGTGTAATTTAATCCTTGACAGCTGTAGATGTATGGGATAAGTGTCTGCAGATGAAGCAGATTTATATGAATTTATGATTGTCAAATAAATCTATCTTCAACCAATGGTCCAAAATCCAGGGATATTCAGTGTACTACAATAGAGCACTAAGACACTGCATAATATTTGCACCTCTGCAGCATCACTGTAGTTCTTATCAACACACTGCTCTGCAGAGAGGCATTCTGGATTCATAGTATTATCACAGTTCACCGTTTTGGTCTAAATTAAGAGCTGAATTTGTATGTTATGTTATAATAATATAATATAATACATATAATAATATGTTTCCTCTCATTCAGTATACTTAATGGATGCAGTACTTGTGCTTTTTGTCGTTGGGAACTTTGCGAGATATCTGTGTTCTTTTATTCCTGATATGATTACAGTGCATGGGCACTTGGACATTATATCGCACCAACCTCCCTTTAATTGGAATTGTTCATTTGTAGATGTTTTCACCCTAAACAAACATGGTCTTGGGATGAAACCCTCCATGTGTTGTGATAAGCTTCCTTGTCTTGACATCAGTGACCTCTATCTCCTTTGGTCAGCTTATTATACCAGCGGGGAATCTGATGACTGGCAGGGCATACGTGTTGATGGCTCGGACCTTGTTCTTTCCATTCAGCTGACTTTTCAGGACCTGTCTTAAGCGGCCTTCACATGATAAGAACAATGTGCTTCGCTCACCGCCAGGTGCGGTGCAGCGGCGCGGTCAAAGTTCAAATAATTTCAACTCTGAGCGCAGCACTCGAAAATCCGAGTGGTGCGCGACGCCAAGGGTAGCGGTGCCGCTTTGTCAGGGGTTGCCGCCCTCTCCATAGACAAACAATGGGACAGCCAGCACAAAGCGGTTTTACAGCTGATCATGTGTAGAGGCCTTTACTGTTCGAAGGTATTTGGCTGTGGCTGACTTTCTTGTGGCCCTCTTATGGTTCCCATTTGATGCGGGACCCCAAGGTATTTGTAGCTGTCCTGAACATCTACAATGCTGCCCCCTTGTAGTTTAACCTCCCCGGTTCTGATCATCTTCCCTCTCTTGGACATTGTCTGACCACACTTATCTAGTCTGAATTACATTCTTTTGTCATTGCTATAAATCCTGGTGAGGTGGATCAGTGAATCAATGTCTTGCTAACTCCTGGCATAAAGCTTGATGTCATCCATGTAGAGGAGTTGACTGATGGTTGCTCCACTTCGGAACCGGTATTTGTAGCCACTCTTTGTGATGAGTTGGCTGGGGTCCTGCAGGCAAATGGGAACTATGAGGAGGCTGCAAGAAAGTCAGCCACAGCTAAATACCTACAAAGAGTGAGGCACGTCCTGAAAAGTCAGGCAAACCTCCAGTGGCTGGAAAAGTCTGGAATACAACACGGCACAAAAGCACTATCATGGCAGCACAGGAACAGGCACTTAGTACAAGATCAATAGAAGCAGGGGTCTACCACACCAGACAGGACCCTAGGTGCAGGCTGTGCAAAGATGCTCCTGAGACAGTCCAGCACATAATAGCTATAGGGTGTAAGGTGCGGGCAGGAACAGCGTACATGGAACGCCACACCCAAGTGGCTGGCATAGTGTACAGGTACATTTGCACTGAGTATGGGCTTGAAGTCCCAAGGTCAGAATGGAAGACACCTCCGAAGGTGGTTGAGAATGACCAAGCTAAGATCCTGTGGGAAGGTGAAACGTTAGATTTACCAGTCCATCTGCGTCCCAACCCTCACCTATGGTCATGAGCTTTGGGCAGTGACCGAAAGATGAGGTCACGGATACAAGCAGCCAAAATGAGTTTCCTCTGTGGGATGTCTGGGCTCAGCTTTGGTGATAGAGTAAGGCGCACAGACACCTGGAGAGAGCTTGGAGTAGAGCCACTGCTCCTTTGCGTCGAAAGGGGCCAGTTGGGCTGGTTTGGGCATCTGATTAGGATGCCTCCTGGATGCCTCTTGTTAGCGGTGTTCTGGGCACCGCTTATTGGTAGCAAGCCCTGAGGCAGAACCATAACATGCTAGAGGGATTACATATATCATCTGGCCTGGGGACGCCTTGGGGTTCCCCAGGAGGAGCTGGAAAGCAAAGCTATATATATTTTTTTTCGCAGTCAGTAGCCACAACCAACATTTAATGAGTCACACCTGGCTCATTAAAGGAGGAGAAACAAAAACGTGACTGGAGCAGAGTGTGTTGGAGTAGATCACAGAACTGATGAAAGCTGAATTTGAATATACTATTTGCACTTCACACAGCTCTTTTAAAGCAAACTGCTCGGTGTGACAGTTAGCTGTGAGACATGGCTATAGTCCCATCATCACAGTGGCTGAATTGGCTGTTGAGCATCAGGAGAAGGGCCTTCAGCTGCATCTGTAGCCAATGATGTCTCTGTCAGAGATGCTGACATGCTGGGGCTTGACGTGCCAGAGTCTCCTGGCTGTTTCTTGTGGAAGAGCCAATGTGAGTAACTGAGGCCACACAGGCTTTATGAGACATAGGAGAGAGGGACATCAAAGTAGCCCCAGAAAAGGGAGGCAGACTGTGACAGAGAATGACAGCAGATATTTAATACCTGAATGTTTGCCTCTAAATGCTGCTTTATATTACATCCATTCTGACCGACACACGCCATTTCTTGGGTGAAACATTATTTTTAAAGATTCATATAAATAAAATACATACATGTGGTTTTAAAAAATATTTTGTTTGGCTTTCATTTTTTAACTTCTAAACTTGTCCTGTGCCAAAAAACACAGCAGTCCCAAAATTCACAAATTCAGACAAGTAAAAAATTGGTTAAAAGCCAAAATCTTGACCGTTTAGAGTTGTGTCCCAGATTTTTGTCAGCTCTGTCAGATTTCTACAAAAACATCATTTAATCAGGCATAAAAGGGGTTAGCTATAAGACAAGGACTCCTGTCTCACCTCTTGGTTGCCAAAAGGGTGTGAATGCTGCTAAAGTACTGGTAAGCTTTCTATTATATGATAAATGCATTAATAATATTGCTATTGGGTGTGTCTGAACATAACAGATCAGCTCCATAGCCCTTCTAAATCCAAACTAAATTCGAATTATGGTTTAAAAATTATTATTTTGATTAGCATAAAGAGAACTCTGAGCAACTTTAAAAAATAAAATGGCTGCTCACTATGGCTGCTGTGAAATTAATAAATATATAAGTTTTTGTCAATTCTGTAAGACGTCCACTCTGTCAGATTTTACCTCTGATATTCAAGAAAAAAAATAAATCACTAAATCACTGGGAGGTTGGCCCATTACAATGTTTATTAGTCAAGATGTTCAGATTTGAAAATAAATTCCCCAGCCTAATTGAAGAGGACAAAAAAAAGAAAAGGTTTTGTTCCAGTTCTCAGAAATGAGTGATTAACATCTCCATCAGTCATTATGAATAAGAGAATAATAACAATAATAATAATAATCAATGATGCCGAGCATGATCAAATACATTAAAAACAATCAACAAGAACCACTGGGCATACCAATTAAAACAGAAATGAAATCATACAAAACAACAAGCAATAAAAGCAATAGATGATCGCTAAAAGTAGAAATACAGGATAATAAACATGGTGTAGATGTATAGTTAAAAGCATTTACACTCAATTAGAAGAAGATCTGAATTAAGGCATTTAAACAGCCATAAGGATGACAGTGTCCACGTTAAAGGTCTTTTGCAGAATGTTCCATGTATAAGGAGCACTGTAAGAGAATGACATTCTTCCAAGTTCAGCTCTGACTAAGGGAATGTGAAGCAATAACCAAAATACCAACGCTGCTCCCATCACGCAGCCAAATGTGGCCAGCCGACCTTAAAGATAGTAGTGATGGGTGCTGTAAGAATCAGCTGTTATGAACCTTAGGGCTGAGTGGCAGACAGCATCCACTGATTTCAGTGTAGAGGTGGCAGTTTTGCCATATACGACATCCCCATAATCCAAAATACAGATTCTACAATTCTTTATTGATGTAGAAAAAGAAATTTCTGTACAGAAAGCCAATTATTAGTAGCCAGAATGTCAGTATGTTGCTTAAAATTAAGATTGTCATCCAGCCAGATATCAAGGTATTTATACTGTGGGACGCCATTAGCAGAATGAATATTGAAAGATTCAGTTTGAGTAACCTTGGTGAACAGCATTCAGCAATGTTAGAGAAAGACTGATTTTTAAAAGGAATCCGCTTCATTCAGTGTTTTTACTAGTTTAAATCATGGGATCCATTTGTTTTGGAGAGGAGGGGACCTTTGCGGGTAATTTGGCTTCTGGTAAAAACCTCCTGAAAGTCTGCATTTTGCATCAGCAAGGGTTAGGTTTGCATCCCATGTGCCAAACAGCATCATAGAAACACTGATTTGTAACATGAAACTGCTTTATTCAGTGTTTGTACTGGTTTCAATCATCTGCTGTGTTATATTTTGGTGAGAAAGGGATCTATCTGGATAATTTAGTTCCTGGTAAAACCTCCTAAACTTCTGGATCAGAAAAAAAACGTGAGCACACATTAGCAGGTGCTGGGCTAGCCACCAACACTGACATGTAACATGAGGCTGAAAACTGAAGAAGCCACTTGGATGAGAGGTGAAAAGTCTTCAAGAAACTCCAGCAAGTCCAGTTGCCTACAATATAGCAAGAACACTAGGAAATCTAACTGTTAGAAGTTTCAGCTGGTTGCATTCAGCAATCTCACCACTAGATGACACTAAATCACTCTAAGTCTTACACACTACTTCTGTAAGCAGGAACTTACTGTTACTGAATTTAAAAAAAAGAGAGAGTGAGAGTGAGATAAGTGTCTATGGGGAAAAAATGTGTGGATTAAACAGCTATGCTGGAGGCTGTTCCTGGGACCTCTTCCTGCAGGAGCAGTCTAAGGGGGAGTCTGTAGACTTGGAGGTGGAAGATAATTGGCTCTGAGGCAGAGGATGCTCTATGAGCAAGGCACACTGAGTCAGCTGAATTTTTTAACTGTCCTTGACTGAATCACTGTATCAATGAAAATGAATCATGCTGAACTCAGACAAGTTATTTGTTGCAAACTGTTTTAGTCAGTGTGCCAAGCTCACAGTGGTCTTCACTGGCAACGCGTTTTTGATGTAGGCCAAACACTATACAACAATCTGACCATCATCATTTCATTCAAACATAGTGAAGATTTTTCAAAATGAATTTGAATGTATGGATGGCAGAGGTCTCACAGGCTGAAAGATTCTTCTTGTCTAATTGCGCAGGATGATATCGCAGCTCCGCTACAGCTTCACACTCCAACCCACCTTAAAGTGGTTCCCTTTAGTGCTGCATTCAAGTTCACCTTGAAAAGCGGGAACAAATAATAATGCTTTTAGGACACAGATGTCAATTTTGTCCGTATATCTTGATTCCTCAGGCCCACACAAAATGTTGAGTCCTGCAGAAACACCTAGAGTCAAGCAATGGTAGTATGACTACCATTCAGAAAAAAAGAGAAAAAACATGGAAGATTTTCATCACATCTACAATACAGGGTAACCACCTGTTGGATTTTGTCACGTGTGATTCAGATTAAGATATTGTGTAGGCATAGCCATAGTTTACTACATTGATGATGAACTCATTCATTAAAAAAGCAGGCCTTTGTCTATGTAGGCTAAAAGAAAGTTCTTACCCAATCCTTAAGATATTTATTTCAACTTTGAAAGTTATCTATCCAGGCAGGGGCATAGCAGCGTATTCTAAGCCTTATGCATAAGTAGTGTCAGTGGGTCCCCCGCCCTTTCTCTCTTGATCCATGTCTCTGTCACGCACCTTTTGATTTTTCCTTCTTTTATCAAGTCAGCTGGCTCTCTTTCCCTTGCCTTTAGTTCCTTTTTTGTTTGTAATGCCAGTTTCCTGTTCTTGGGGAAATTCATGACAGTGTTCGTTGATGCTCCAGCAGCATGAGCAGTCACTCACTCAGTTCTAGCTGCATTTATAAATGAATCCTAGTGTAGGAATGGCCTAAACCATTTAGGGACTTTAAGGGGTGAGAGAGGGGGCCCAGAGATCTTCTACTTTTTTTTCAGTTCAGTCTTTAAACCGATTTATTCAGCCTTTTCATTACAGGCTTTTCGAGCCCCCTGCTATTATGGTATTATTACTATCATTGTATATTTAAATGCGTTAAGGGTGAAAAAGCCAAGAATCAAAAAGCAGCCTCTCTTTCTAGCCGCCATGAGTACACTGAGGTGATTTCTTTGAACGGAAATGTAAAATCTCCGAGTATTCTCATGTCCCATGAACATAACACTTCCAGCTGGGAAACCGACAGCGCAGGTGACCAATCAGCGGCCGGACTTCTTCCCACTCCCATCAATGAAATGAGTGCGGGGGTGGGGCCCCGGTTATCTACAAGCTCGTGCTTGGTTTCACTGCATCGTCTGCTCTCGTCCCATTGGCGCAGGTGATCCGTCTCAGGATGCGAGAGGAGAGCGGAGGAGAGGGGAAGAGAGAGGGGAAAGCGCCGATGGAAAAGTGTCCAGGGCTCGGTTAACAGGAAAACAGGATACCGGCCCGCTTCAATTCATCCTGGGACACTCGGCGATGAGGGATTCACCGAAAGGGGCACTTTGAGATATGATGAGGTTTATTTCTGGTCGGCAATAGTACTATGATTTGGTATGTGGCCACTTTGATAGCAAGTGTATTCAGCACCCGAGGAACGGCCGCTCAAGGTGAGTCGAAGTGCAGTATCTGTATCCACCGGCGCTTATTGCTCAAGTTTTCACTTCGCTTCTTTTCTTTAAAATGGGCGTTTTCCCGCTTGTCTGTTTGCTAACTTTGAATATGTCGCTTGCATGTTAAAAATGTCACACTTTACGTCATGAAGTTCATACGTGTGTTCATCACCGCACCTGAGTGGAGCCGGGCCGGCAAATGATGAGGGAACCGGACCGGTTAACCGTTAAATATAACATAAGGAAGCTTTAGCACGCAGGACAGGGAACTTCTCTAGTTAAACGTTTATAAAAGGGGACGACCTGCTTATTCCTGCTGTAATGCATCGTGTACATGCGTTTTATATGGCACTATCGGAGTTGTGACGTTTCTGGCTGGAGAGTGATAGATTCTGCGGTGTGTTTGGGTTGACATATTCCTCCTAGGATGTGTGAGTCTGCTCTGCTGGAGCTCCAGGACATTTTGCGGGGAGCCGCTGGACTGCAGCAGCCGCTTACACTGAGCTGCATACTAGCTGCCAGCGTTTCGTGAGATGTGAAGGCAAATGTGATTAGCATGGTGCGCTGGTGTAGATGTCATTAAAATGCTATGAGTGGATTAACCTCTTCCTAGGGAGCTGTTTCTGCTAAATCTGAGTATGACCAGCTTTGCCCGTTAGAGGGAGCGCTTTCTGAGCCAGCACCGCAGTAAGGTGGATTTCAACAGCACACAGAGGCTGCTTCTCAGTCATGTGATGCAACTTTCACCACATGTATGGCTTCATGTGAGCTTTAAACTTTTTTTTTTTTTTTTTGAATAGATGTTAATGTGCTTTCTTGTGGAAAAGAGCAGACGAGATGGCTTCATGGGTAAGAGATTGAACTGAGCAACCTGCAGCTGACCTCCCTGTGTAGAGTTTACTGTTGTGTCTGAGTGGTGTCACTTCAGTACAGCGTTGCTTTGGCCAGTGGCTCCCAACTGGTCTGGCCCCGGGGGCCAGATTTCTCCTTAGTCATTAATTCAAGGTCCACACAGCTGAATATATTTAGCATCATACTGCCCATGTCATTGAACTAGTTCGCTGTCTCTGTTAAGTAGCTGTTTGTTAGTCAGTCACTCGACAGCAGGACACAGCACTTCAAAATGAAAACTCTGCGCCCGAAAGTCACCGTACTTCAAAATAAAGTGTGTTTTTTACAAACTTCAGACATGCATAAGCCACTTTCAGTCAATTCAGAATGGACCTGCGACTCACCAATTGGGAACCACGTTTGGACTAAAATGTCAGAAAATAGTAAAATTGCCAATCACAGTCTACCAAAGCCCAAATTGAAATATTCATATTGCTTCTTTTGTCCAACCAAAACCTAAAGGTTCAGATTCCTAAAATAATAACAAAACCAGGAGATTTTCACACTTGAGAAGCTGAAATCAGTGTATTTTGGGGATCTGTCAGTGTTCCCACATTCATGGAAAACCTGGATAGGTCATGACATTTCACAATCACATTTTCCAGATCTGGAAAATTCATGGAATTAGTTAAAATCATAGTAAGTTTTGCAAAAGTCATATAATTTTTTAGTGTGTAATGAAGTTGTTAAGGTAGGCTAATCTTCCATGGGTAACATTCCACGTAATGTAATATAACAGCACATTAATCTAATACTGTAGCTCTAATATGCATTAATGTGTGACATTTTATTTACCATCATGTACAATTCCTAATTTTCTCCCAGCATTCCGTCTCTCCCTTCATGTATGCCAGCCAGCTGAAATTCTGTTTAAATACAGTTTGAATCTGATTGGTCCGGCAAGATGGGCAAATCATGGAAAAGTTTTGAAATTTTGTCCATGAAAATGTGTGGGAACTCTGATCTGTGCTTCAAAATGATTTAATAAACTTTAAAATAATAATCAACTCTTAAATTTCTGATGATTAGTTATCTATTAATCAACTCATGTTCCAGCTCAGCTAATTCTAAATGACATCATCCTCTAGTCAGTGGAGCCATGTGTAATTTGACAGCCTGACAGTGTGTACTGTGTACATGTGAGCTTGTCTCACATCGAAGACCACGTGTGGCGAGTAACTTAAGCTGCAGCAGAATGGCACCTTTAAAAAAAAAGGAATCCCCGCTACTCTTCCTCCCCTCCTTCCTTCCCTCCCTACCACTCATCTTCAAGAGAGAGGAGGAAATTGGGACAACGTCTGCGCTTCAGCATCACTGATTAGACGAAGGAGAAAGGAAATATAAACAAGCTTTCCATCACTGCGTGTTAAACTTTTGACACTAAATCTTGCAGGTTTATGTATGTTTATTTTTGTTGACATCCTTCTGGCATGCAACTGGGCTGGGCACGGCAAACAGTTATGTAATGCCCTGTCTAAAGAGGATACACTTAAGCATGGTCTGCCAAAAGAGGGAGACTTGGGGAGATGTTTTTAAGCAGCTTCCCTTGTCTCTTCCACGGCTGCTGGGAGAGTAGGCAACTTGGCAAAAATGAGCACAAACTTAAGAGGAGGAGCAACTGTGACTGGACTTGTATGTGTTTTGTAAAAACGGTGCCTTCAGTCAGTGTAACTGGTTATGCATATGGTCTTTGTACCATGCTTTAACACATTGCTGGAGCTCTCAGCGCTCCGCAGCATCCATGCTGTGCACACAGACACACAAACACAGATGAACACACTAGCCGTTAGAAGCTGCGCAGGGCAGCATCCTTCTGGCCGAGTGCTGCTGTCTCCAGCTGGCAGCTGGCAAATGCCTCGACTTCTGCCAGTGATAACCCTGGACCTTTGCCAGACCGTCTCTTTCTCTCTCTGTTCTACCCTCCTCTCTGGTTTCCTCTCTTCCTCACCTTATCCTCCCTCTCTCCCTCCTCTCATTTTTACCGTCTGACTCAGGTCCTCGTCACCCTCCCATCCTCTTCCCGTCTCACTTCTCTCCTGCCCCATCCTGTCGTCTTCCTCTTCCGTACACTCCGGTGAACTCTTTTCCCTCCAGGTTTCAAGTGGCCTCTGTCAGCATGGCTGGGTAGCCGAGGGAAGGAAACATGGTGGGTTGTGTTAATGGAGGTTCAGAGCGCGCTCCACAGCAACAGTCTGCTGCCATACGCAGACACACACACTTGTTACCCCTGCCCACACACACCCAACATACACACACATGTCAACATGCAGGCATCCCCTGGGGGAGCAGTGTGTCTTTAACCAGGATCTGAACATATGCCCACTAACAGGCTGTCTGCCCTGGACTAAGTTGGACTAATTATGATTAAGCTGTGAGATAAATGCCACTTGGTTGCTCAGTAAATACATATGCCACAACATGCCAAGAGGGCTGGGGACCGATGGGGACAGAAGAGGAGGGATGATACTGGAGAATTTTGGGTATAGCTGACAGAAACAGTAGGAAAAAAAATGAAGAGCTTTTTCTTTTTTAAAGTTTTGGTATCGATACCTTTGCATTTTGAGTGCTTTCTTGTTTGGTTGGTTCAGTTGAACTTGTGTTTACCCATTATTTTGGTTTATTTGAGCTGATATCAAAACCATCAGTCTTGCTCTGGTGCAGACTGAACACCTACAAGCAAACTCTGGCGTGGTTTGTTTGTCATGTGACAGCAAAACAGATCAACTTGTGTGAGAGCACAAATGTGATTTTACGATGAAATCAAAAACAAATCTGCTAAATCTATCTGCTGATTGTCAGCTGTTAAGAAATTGTTCTCCCAGTCGGTAGGCTACAAGCGATGTATAGACCATATAAGATCATTTAGTAACTATGGTAATACATGCTTCATCAGGTGTGTGCAGGGATTGTTTATTGATACACTTTGTAACATTTACCCGTTATTGCTTTACCATTATATTGACCCCTGGGTCAAGTTTGAACTATACACTGTATAAAACAATGGATGTAGCCACCGTGACGTCGCCCATTGGTTTTTGGACTATGGTTAACTCTGACAGTGCTAATGCTATTTTTTACTAGCAAAGCCTTAAAACCATTCAAACTAAATGCACTCACTGGAAAAACTGGACATCCATCAATGACTTACCTGTTAGCCTGTAGGAGAAAAGACCCTGAGAAGATTTCTCTCAACCTGTGTAAATAGCTGTTTGTCTTTGGTGGCTTTGGAAGAGCTTTTCTCATGTCTGGTAGGACTGGATTGAGTCAAATGATGCCACTTAGTCATTTTCTTAAAGACCTACAGATTGCGACTATCTACACTTTTTTTTTTAAATCTCAGCAGCAATAATATAACAAGTTTAGGTAACCAATAAACATTGTTGGCCCAGGGAAGATAATCCAATTTTGACAGTGTTGCTCTAAGACAGTTTTAAAAAAACATTAAAGAGGTGAATAGCAGGCAGATAGTAGTTAGGGACTGTTCTTAATTTAATAGGAGGGGGTGGCTGGGCTGTGACTTTATTTTTCTTAACCCTTCTGGAAGCTACAAACTTTTTTCCTTGAGCCTCTGAGTGACTGACAAAAAATGCATGAGCCTCCCTCCACCATAAATTAGTAATTATATGTTTAAAACTTAATCTTTAATCCTTGAAAGTTCAGAATTCAAGACCATATCCTTGTCGTGCATGCTGGTGAGTTTGTGCAAACAATTTATTTTTGGTCAAATTTTAAATGAGACGTAGAATAAAGTTATTTTTATGAAATGTCACTATTTTAAACTCAGATTTGGTTATGTTTTTCTCAGATGGAAGGGTTTGTCGCACATGATTTGTCCAAGGACTGTTGGAAAATTAAAATTACATTTTACAGTTTCTGGTTATGATGAATGGTGTAATTTTGGTGATTAAAAATCAACAGTAAAATAAGTACAAATTACAACCATTTAAAGTTGTATGCCCCTGTAAGCCAAAAAAAAGCATAAGTGCTTAGAATTATTTGACATGCCTCCCCTTTTTGAATCANTATATATATATATATATATATAGTGATAACTGATAAATTGAGTTATTTTTTAAAGAAAAATACCAAATTCTCAGTTTCAGTTTCTTACATGGGGATAGTTTGTTTTTGGACTTTTTGAGACTTCAGAAGATAGCACCTTGCACTTTGGGAAATACTATTTCCTGACATTTATTTGACCAAGACATAATATTGAGATGAAGAATTAACTGATTGGTGGTGGCTAATGAAAATAAATTAGCCCTACATTTGTGCCAGTGATTTCTTTGCTATGTCCATGACTATCCATGACGAACTGTAGTGTCTTTGACAAGAATGTTACTGAGACACCAGTCAAACATGCACTTTCCATGTCGTCCTGTCTCTGTAAACAGATTCTGCATATATGTCTCCGTATGGAGAGATGGAACACAGTCTTGGAAGACATTGACAATTCGTCTAATGATGATTTAGCTTTATATTTGTCAAATTGTCAAATTTGTCAGATTTCTGTGAATTCATATACAGACATCTGTTACAGAGATCAGCTGAAATGACTAGCCCACAGAGGAGGAAGCCTTGGCCTGGATAGCTGCTGGCTACACCTGATCAGCCTGAAATACTGGCCCTTGCCTGTTTCCAAGATGGTGTGATGAAACAGCAAGTTTCCTCTAAGCTGATAGGAAAAGTATTGCATTTGCACCTCTGACCAACTGTGCAGGTGAACGATTGGATGTTGAATGCTCCTTGGCTGTCTTTATACCTGCATCTGTTTATATATTTTTGCTCTGACTGATTACAAAGTGATGCTTCATGGTGCATATCATTAAGGCTGTGTTTGCCTGAGTTAAATGAGATTCATGTGGAGCTCTGAAGCTCCCAGAAAACTTTTGAACTTATGTTAGTCATTCAGTGATGCTGTCTCCCAAGTCAGAGGGTGTGTATTTTTGGGTAAACCGTGTGTGTAAATGGAGCTGGCAAAGGAGCGCTGGTGCCTAATTAATTTTATTCCCAGAAATTTCCCTGGTATCCCTGTTTTTTGATGATCCCTACAGTATGATCACTTAATGAGTGTTCTCCCAGTTAGTGGGTGGCTGCTTGGCAAAAACAAAGCTGCTGACCAAGAAAAGGGAGACTCATGTCTCATTCACAGCATGGTTTTAAATCCTGTGGGTGTTCAGCATTTTCTCACTGAAGGACTCATTTGTGTTGGGTGTTCTATGTGGCTCGAGACGCATTATTTTTATTGATCTGATACCGATCACTGCTATTAACAACTAAATGACTCAGGACTTGAGGCCCAGTTGGGAGAAGCTGCATCTCATCTGCATAACTTCAGTCCCTGTGTGAGGGTTTGTGTGTGTGGGTGAAGGTACGCATTGCTTGTCATTGCTGCTCGTTTCAGACCAGTGTTGAAGCTTGAATTAGAGCCTAAACTGAGCCCTGTGGCTTCAGATAAAGTGTTATCTCTAATTCCAACATACAACTTCCTGGATTGAGGTCACACATCCTGTTAAAATCATGAGGATGCATCTCAGCTTAAAGCCCCTCGTACATTGAGCCAATGCTCTGCAAAGAATAAAAAAAAAAAAACACCTCAACATTTTTTTTAAGTTGGCAGTTGTTGGTTGTTATTTTTAGACTTGATGTTCTGACTGTCAACACTAATATACAGATCTACCCACTAGTTTTTTGTTAGTAAATCTTTCATTCATTTGGTCTACAATAAGAATGTTTGGATATGATTACAATAAGCTCCCTTTTTTCCCAATGGGTGCTCCATTTTGCAGGGAAACGTTGGGTGACCTGGGTGATCATGGATAACTTTTTTACTTTTTTCAGCCAGTACTGATATATTTCACAATATAAATGACGTTGCTATTTCTGTTGAGTTTAAAGCATTTCCCAAGCTCAAAATTCCCTTGAGGTAGATTCAAAACCAGTGGGTGTTTTCCATCTTTATTGGCACAGGTTTTCACACATAACCTCCATATTTTGTGTCAGACTTTAAGTTACTGAGCCCTGTTTTTTCCACTGTGTGGCCAAACGGCCTCAAGTAGCCAAAATACTAGGGATGAGCGAGTGCACCATTATCTGCATAAATGTCTGTATCTGTTCAGTCTACTAAATTTTCTGTATCTGTACCTGGAAGTGGGTTGAGTTTAAATCAGAATCAGGTGGGACCCAACCAGAAGTTATTAGGGGCCGGGCAGCCTAAGCTGCCAGGACCCTATTGTTTTGCTGCATGTTCTTCTTCTTCTTCTGAGGAGGAAATCCTACTTCCCATGCGCGAAAAATCACCAAACTTTGCACAAAGGTCCAGTCCCATGCCAGATTGCCTCAGCTGCAAAAACAGGCCAATAGTCCTGATGGTGGCGCTACAGCAAGCCTCTAAATTTCAAAATTTTGAAAATTCACAACAAATCAACCATATGTGCTAC
>NC_065508.1:37854514-37893596 GCF_006386435.1 Epinephelus moara | reverse complement strand
TTCTTACTTTCTTGTTCTTGAGTTTTTTCTTTCCTTTGTATATTATGAGTCTGATCACTTCAGCCACTCATCCACAATTTGAAGGGCATGCCATAATTATATGATGTAACTTCTATGTTGTGATATGCTTTGTTTTAGTGTGTCTGTTGCTCAGAATTGCCTAATTTTGCCTAAAATTGCTCGGCCCTGACCATTGCTGCGCAGCAGCTATAATTAAACCTGAAATTGTTATGAGTTGATCAGGAGTTGCTGTATTTGTTATGTAAGTAATTACTAGTACTTTTTTATAATTATTATTTTTTTTTTATTTGCACCCATATAAAACTGCATAAAACCCAAATAATAGAAAATAAGAAATGTGTCAGGAGAGGTGAAGAAGGCACAGGCTTATACAAATGGAACCCCCTTATGGAAAAAAAACCAGACATTGACAAAAAAGGGAGACGTAGATGAAAGAACTAAACTAAGCTCATACAGAAAAATATAACAAAATATAAATGACAACAGGAGGCACACTGAGCAGTCAGTGAATAATAATCCCATAAAAACCAAGAAATATATTGAACACAATGCGGAGAAAAAAAGAAAAAAGTGGGAAAATATATATTTATATACAAGTCAAGAAATAAGACATCATGAATTAAATGTAATGATAATTTCCTTTTAACATTTTGACAACATATATTTTAGTGGTCCAAATCTGGACACCACTATTTACAGAACAATGTCGGGATTGAGCTTGATTGAACACAGCTACCCAAATCAGGATTTTCCTTCATCATGAGTACATATATTGACACATTTTACTCGTATGAAACTTCTCGTAAAAAGTACATTTTCTGTACTAGATGCTCATTTCATCTGAGTACTCGGCTCAACCCTACAAAATACCACCATCTTTTTTCCTTTCTACAACAGCTGTTTGGTTGTTGTGACTACCAGGTTTAGAAGTGGTGCAAGAATCACCATAGTCAAAGATTATACTTTGTGTATGGCCTTAGGGTTGCAGCGATATACTGGTTTCAACGTATACCATAATATAAAAGTTGACAGTTATCATACCATGTACATTTGCTTATCTATGGTATTGGAAAAAAAATGCAACTGAACATTTAATGTCTCCTTTATTTTAGTTATTTTCTAGGGGAGACTTTTAATATGTACTTCCATTAACAAAATTGTTTCAAGTTTGAATTATAGTAATAAAATGTTTGTTTTCATTCCTTTAAGGGCCATTCTGACTGACAACAAAAGGAAGTCTACAATACCGTGATACTGTGAAACTGCAATATTGTCTGAGACAGTTATAATACCTTGAAAATGTCATACTATTACAACCATAATGGCTAGTGGTGTAATTCATTCATTAATTTCATCATGATACAAGATTATATCATTTCTTTGGACAACAATTCAATATTTGCCGATATTACAAAGTCTGCCACGATACGACTTTGATTTGATGCGATACGAGACGATATTATATGCCCATTTAACATAGTCTGGTACAGAAGAAGCTGCCACCCGTTTCTTTTTTACTTTTGGCCATGTAAGGTAAAAACAACACATAAATAATGTAAATAATTGTAACTGCTTAAATGCAGTAAAGTTTACTTTTTTTTTTTTTAAAGATATGTTTTTGGGCATTTTAGCCTTTAATTGACAGGACAGACAAGTGTGAAAGGGGAGAGAGAGAGGGGTAATGACATGCAGCAAAGGGCCACAGGCTGGAGTCAAACCCGGGCCGCTGCGGCAACAGCCTTGTACATGGGGCGCCTGCTCTATCCACTAAGCCACCGACGCCCCTAAAGTTTACTTTTAATTGACTCCACAAACACACATTAAACAGCACATGGGACAAGTTAGCTTTCACGGCTTTCTGACAGAAAGTCCTGTTATAATAATATTTTAACCCAAACCATGGTCTTTTTCATACAATTTAGGGATATATAATAACTGTTAAATAGACAAAACTAACTGTTTTGCAAGTTACCCATTATTAGCTTAAGCATGTTTTCATTGCATGAATTAGCCTAGTGGCTAGCAGACTCTACTAATAAATTACATGTATTGTTAGTAGTTTTTCTAACTCACCGGTGGTTTTTTGTCACGGGTCCATGTCATTGGTTCGACAGCCCATTGGTTCGACATCCCATTAGTCCGACTGTCCGCGGTGCTGAGCCTGCTCCGCCTCAAGCCGGTCGCGGCGCACCATACGCCCGCTGCGACCGGCTTGAGGCGGAGCAGGCTCACGGCTTATGTGTTTGTCACTTTCTTTTTCATTTTAACCCACACCATGATCTTTTCCTGACCCTAACCAAGTGGTTTTTGTGCCTAAACCTAACCAGACCTTAACCACAGGGCATCATGATGATTTCGGAATGGACCTCGGAACAATTAGTTTAATATGGTCGGAACAATGGGATGTCGAACCAATGGGCAGTCGAACCAATGGGCAGTTCCCTTTTGTCACTGCATCTACTGACAGAGCAGCTCGGTTGAATATCAGCCTGCACGTTTTTCAGCCAGACATTGCTGAAACAGTGCTGTTAATGTTGCTGTAGTGAGAAGTTAGCTGGGTGAGATGCCTGTCCAGGCAGGTCACGTTGTGTTGTGTCTTATCTCGTAACTGCATTGTTTGCATACAGCATGTGCTTTGTCGGTTGACCCATATTTTCTCCAAAATTGCTAATATTTCCACACTGAAGATTTATTCCCGAGTAAATAACGTTACCCTCAAAGTCTGTCTGCTGCTTTTTGAATTTAATAGAATTACAAAGAGTGAACTTAACATGACGATATGGATCGATGTTTTCACTTTTGCATCAATAATATTGGATCGTTCATCATTGAGTCATTGAGTTATATCAATCCAGATCCATGGATTGTTACACCCCTACTAATGGCCTAATAGTGTGTCATTAAAAGTTGATTTTCCTGTACAGAAAGCTGAAGTGGGATCAGTTAAAATGATGTTACAGCATGATTTCAGATAACTGTTTTACTTTCTAAGGTTCATGTATGGCTGAGCAGTATAATCTGCTGTACAGTTAGTACTCCATGTACAGAAGCCTTCACTCCCACTGAGCTTAATGAAAAGTAGCACCCCTGTTGCCTGGGGCAAATGGCACACTTCATAAAAGTCACCAACCTTTAGATGGCAATCAACCTGGTATTTGGGCCAAGGAGCAGTGACTTGCGGCTGCTGTCAGGCCCCCGAGCTCCCAGCAGCCTCCATTTTGGTTCAGTGAACTAGTCTGATGGGGTTGCTTGGCTGACTGATGGAAGAGATTGTTGGCAAGAGATGCTTCATGTGTTTTAGATTGTTGCAGATCCCTGTCAATTATGTATGAGTAGTCCTCAGAGTGTTGATGTTTGACTAAGGTCAGTGTGTTTCTATTTCATACCAGGTAATGCAGAAACACACCTGATTCATGTTTACAACAGGAGTAACAATGCTGTCATGTTTAAGACAGCTTTACCTGTAGCTGCTATCTTCTGCTTGTTTCAGGTTTTCTCAGAGGGATGTTTCTATTTTATATGCTTGCCGAGGTGTTAGGATCATAGATAAGATTAGATGCTATGACTAAACTTAATGCACCTTTGTTAACTTCACACCCTAAGTAACTTTAATAAGCTTGGAATTGTTTTTATAGCCCAGAAACTGTAAACACAGCAGCTGATTTTGCCTCAAGCTTTCAGTTAGTAGATGCAAGTGTTGCGCATTTCGTTTTATTCATTTGGGATTGTCACCTAATTCTATGTGGGGGAGGATGGGGTTGCTTATCTAGTATTGCTTACATGTGTAACCTCGATTATGTATCTCTTCTGAAAAGAGCAGGGAGCTAACAGAGAGGAGTCTTTGGGTCCTCTGGTGTAGTTTCATATGGATAAAAACACTGTCTTTGTAGGTGTCTCCTGGCTCACATAAAGACAACTGCTCTTCTTTTAAAATCCAAAACATACTCCCTCCTAAATCCCACACAGCGACTCCACACATCTGTGAGGGACTATAATAGATTGTGGTAGTTAGAGATAAGTGTGTGTATGGTATACTGATCATGATAAAGTATTTGACTTGGAGCAGCCCTTGCAGCACAGCACCTCAGGAAGGTATTGCTCTCGGGTATTTGATCTGAATATAATGTACCAGTGTCCTTTAGCTGACTCATCTTAAAGCCATCCAGCTATTACTTGCTGTAGCCCTTCTGCAGCAGTCAGGATACACAGAATGGGCACATCATCAAAGCATTGCCTAGTTGCATTGACCACTTGAAGTGCCACTGTGGAGTTTACATTGCAGAGAAGGGAAGATTCTGTTTTAGTCTGATTCCTTTGTTAAATGCTGAACCACAAGTCAAAGCAAAGTGATATTTCATTTTTAGTGCACATATTTCTGTCAATGTGTGTAATTCAACCATTTAGATTACAGAAGGGTGCATGTAACACAGTAACACTGTCCAAGTGTCATTTAAAAAAATCCCAGTCAGCAGAGGAGAAACAGCAGTAAGAGTCTACAGCCATAATAGAGGCTCTGTCAGGCCCAGATCACAGAAAGCATTTTAGCAGCTGGAGGCAGCTTTTTGTAATTGTTTTTAATGAGCTTTGCTTGTTGTTTTTGCATTGCTAGGTGCCTCGCGCGTCTGTGCTCTAGGTGACTGGTGTTTTTGCTGGAGCGCTCTGAACTCCTCCAGTTGAAAAAACTTTAACTCAGAGCGGAAAAGTGCCCCACATCATCTGTGCTTTTTTCCCATTGTCCAATCAGATGATTTGAAAGGTGGTTCTTCTGTGGTGGTCACCACAACAAGTTTACAGTTGGTAAACAATGGAGGAGAAACTGACAGTAGCATTTGCAGGATACCCAGAGCTACACTGTCACTTCTGGACGGGGATCTAACTTCTGGCTCCAAAACACTGAGAGGGCAATGGCTGAAATGCCAAACTCGAGGCTTCAAAACGATGGTCTTAAAACTAATGGGTGATGCCACGGTAGCTACATCCATTATTTTTACAGTCTATGAATCCAGACATAAGGGAACATGCTTGTTTGGTACAGACCTTAGCAAAAATTACATTATCATCATTTTATATACATTTTGTTTTGGTTATAATGACATGCAAAAGTTACTATTCCTACTAAAATCACAAAGCATGTTGCAATTGCAATATCCATCAAATTAATCACAATATGACTATTTTGCATATCATGAAACCCTACTACAATCAGCATCACTGATAACATCATAAATTCACTGAGTCTGTGGTGGATTTGTTTTGTGAAAAACTACAGTTAAATCATTCCACAGCCAGAAATTGTGGATTACCGGAATCATCTGGAAACATGGATAATTTTAAAACAGCAGCCAACAATAGAAGGAGGCAAAAAAGACAAATTTACAGTGCACAGATTGAAGGAGCTCATGGGATCACATTTCACTGGAGTTGTACCTTATATGATTCCATGTGACAAATGATTGATTGATTGATTGATAGTCGTATTTTCCAGAGATTCCCAGAGATTTTTTCTGTAGATATGGCTGCCCCTGGCCTGATGGCTTACTGTAAGAAATCAGCTACAGCCAATACTAGCCTTTCATTTGTGTTCCATAAAACAGACAGGCTGAGAACCCCTTGATTAGAGATGCTGTGTTGAGTTTTATTTGCAGTGGCATGTGATGATGGTGTCAGGCCTGATAGTTCAAACAGAACTTTGTAAAAAAAAAAATCTAAGTACATAGTAACCGCTTGCATGTCACTACTAAATGATAAAACACACTATGCCAGCGCAAATATGACTATATGACATATGACAGCTCTATTTTTAAGTCCTTTTCCATATGCTGTTTTTTTCAAATTGAGATATATACATTGATTGATTGATTGATTACACCTAACAGGTGATTCACATGAGATTAGCAAAACCTCTGACAATTTGTCTAAGGGCTTGATTCACCAAATAATACTCCTTCCCAGGTACTGCAGTCTTCTGCATTTTCAAAAGACCAAAGGAACACTCAAATATGTAGTTAAGGCAGTCTGCATACTTCTTTATGCAGTAAATTGATAATTCTGACTTCATCTTCAGTAGGGATGCACCGAATATTCGGTAACTGAATATATTCGGCCGAATATTGCAAAAAAAACCCCCACATTTGGTATACGGTGGAATAAGTGAAAAGCAAGGCCGAATAATAGCGGCGTGTTTTGATAATGCAATCAAACAGCTTGCAGTGACGGACGGAGTAAAATGTCGGCAGTGTGGCAATAGTTTACTCCGTCCGTCACCACACTCGCATTTACGACTAAAAATAGTTCTGTGCCAGCAAAATAAATCATTCAGCACGCTGTGTGAGTACAGATTTCAACCAGCAGCAGAAACGAAGGGCAAATCCCACCGGTTGAGGGTTGAATGGGGGTCACAGACACAGACAGGAATACGTATTCCTGTCAAATACGGCGGCCATAGTGCTCTAACGGCTTACCGGCGACGGAGAAGCCCGGCTCCAATAATGTCCTCTTCTTGGCATCATGACTGCCCAGTAGTACCTGGACAGCCGAGCCGTGGCGGCACACAGGTATGTGGCGTGTCAGAGGAGAAATGAGCCGTTCACATTTCTCTCTTTGTGGCAGGTAACGGTCCACAAACCTCACCGCACTTTAGGGACTGTTCATTACTTATGAAGGGACTGTTCTTTACTTGTCAGGGGAGGAGGGTGGCTGGTTGATTTTTATTTTATTTATTTATTTTATTTTGATCCCCCCTATGTTAATCACTTATTGATGCTGTTTTTGAAGTACGAATAAGTCAATAAGTAATTTATTCCACTGAAATATCATTGATGTATTATAGAAAAGTGATTTATCTTTTCATAAATGACAAAAGGCACATCTGCCTCATTTTTGCTGTGGTATCGTGATACTACTCAGAACCATGATATTTTCAAAACTAATGAAAAACTAAACAACGGTATTCGGTACTCGGTATTCGGCCAAGCGTTTAATTTTATTCGGCTTCGGCCACAAATTTTCATTTCGGTGCATCCCTAATCTTCAGTGCAGTGTTCCATCATCTGTGATGTTGATAGTGCTTCTGCTTCACAAATGGGAAATACCTTTTCTCAAATGAACAAAAAAAAAAAAAAAAAAAAAAAATTCCAGCTTGGTCCATCTCACTCTGTTGACACAGGCTGATGTGGGCACACACATATCATTTTTGTCAAATGATGCTTGAATCAATCCACTGCCATCTTTATGCTGGATTTCAACACCTGATAGTAGAACCGATGAAGCCTCTCAGTACAAAACACCCTCAACCATCCTGTGCTACTCATTAACCAACATGTTTTTATTCCAAAGTCATCAAATATGGCCACTTGGTCATTGATTTCCGTGTCAGACACTGACGGCATACAGGCATCCTTTCAGGCGGCGAAGTTCCTAATGCCACTGGATGACATCAGTTTGAAATGCTACTGGACAACAACATTGTCAAAGGACCTGCAAAGTCCCTGTAGGGCAGACAGGATGGCTGGGGAATGGGTCCAACAATACTGGACTTTCACCCAAGAGGCCAGTGTTCGCTTCTTGTAGGAATATAGAGCCAAACCATGTTTTTTCTAAACCCTAACCACGTGCTTTTGTTGCAAAAGGAAATAAACGAAAAACACAGTGTTTTACAGCAGTCTTTCATGTTTTACAAACATTGTAAGTTTATTTTGAAAGACTGTACATTCTCTGTGAAAATGGAAGTGTATTTTGAAAAGATACAACGCATGTAACAGGCGTGAATTGACATGGCGTCCTAGAACATCAACAACAGACACACCCAGGATACCAAGTGCGTAATATGTAGATGTGATAGTCCACTGACCAAGCAGCAATATGTGATGAGTTGGGAGTGAGAATGTGTTGCATTTACCAGTCCAGTGGATTGAGTTGAACATTTTCTGATTGGAGCACAGTGATAAATGTGCAGATATTTTTGCATTATTATTAGGAAGAGGGGGAAAAATGCTACTTGTGCTGATTGATCTGATTAAACTTAATTCCGCTCATCCCTCCTGTGAATTTTGTATTCTTGTTAAAGGGTTGTAAGGTGAAACATGTTTGCTGCTCACTATAATCTGTGCAGAACTATTGGATTCTTTCTTGAAGTTGTGGGAGGGAGACATTTGTTGAAATAATTTTCTTTGTCCTATAGATTATATGCTTGATTAGCACATCGTTTACAGCTACGTGGGGTTTGTAGTTGTGCATATGGATAGACAGATGTACACAGTAAGGGGGTTCCTGATGGGCAGATGAAGCTTTATTCCAATGAGTGAGTAGGGAGGAACTGTAAAGGTCACCATTCAAGTGCATGAGAAATTTTAATGGAGCTTCCTCCTGGTCTCATGGCCTAACTCCTTGCATGACACAGGGTTTACATATTGCCAGTTTAAAGGCACGCTAAGCACCGTTAGGCATCACTTCTGTTTACGTACAACAATGTTATCAAACACAACGGAGCTAGCTTGCAACATATTCAGAGGACATGTAGCTAGCGGATCGTGAGGAGATGTTTGCTGTATGTGACAAAAACCTTTCAAGCTTAGGATGACTTAGAGGGCCTCTAAAGGCCCTGACGCACAAAGGTGATGGTTGGCTGTCAGTTGGGCCAAAGTTGGGCCATTGATGAGCACCTGCCGCTCTCGTCAGTGCAGTGCGTCCCTCACCGTTGGCCCTTGTTGACACTAGTTGGCCTTTTTTTCGTCGATTCATCGTGTTGAATCAGTATCGGCACAGTGGAGCCCGTCGGCGAATGAAACCACTCTGATTGGCAGTTCAGTTCAGCACATGAGAGGATAAATGGAAGTGAGGAATGCAAACAAAGAGCCAAAGTGGAGAGGGAGTGAGGTAAGATTGTTTTACTTAGTCACTGATCTCTTCAGCAGAAATGTTTTGTGATGGTTTGTGTTATTGTTCACTGGTGCATGGTAAATATGTTCTGTTCTTTCAACAGTGGATTGAAGGGTGTCCCAAACGATTATTTTTCTAGCGATTAATCTAGCGATTAGTTTTTCTATTAATCGACGAATCTAACGATTCATTTTTGGATTAGTTTAACGATTAATTTTCGATTACCGATTAATTTTCCATTATTTGATTAAGGAGGAAATTTAAACAATATGAAAACCAAAACATTTCTTATTAACATTAACATTTATTGAAACATCAGTGTGTCCCCTACCATTATATTAGAAGGTCAAGTTAGTTTTATTTAATTTTATTTTCTATATAGCACCAGATCACAACAGAAGTCATTTAAGGTTACCTTTCCTATAGAACAGGTCTATACCTTGTCCTTTTATTAAACAAACTAAAAAGCCTTATGTTATTTATCATATGTCATTTCTGTCTCTACATTGTCGCACATTTACAATTCTTCTCCGCTCTCTGTAACGCGAGGTGCGTTTCGTCTGCATTTTCCTGACCGAACCAACTCAAGTGAATTATAACCGAGCCCGGCCCGAACCCGTATTACGGCACTGTGCACACAGTCAATGGATCGATCTTGTGTTGCGTTCAGGCGTTGTCCTGTGAATAACAAATTCCAGCACTTGAATAGGACATAGCACAATAGCACAACACTGCTGCTGCTGCTGCTGCATGCCGCCATATTTTTGTTTGAATCGATGTGCTGATGCGAATAATTCACGTTGACGCATTTATGTAGTCGATGACGTCAACGACAGACGGCTGCCATCTTCTGTCTTCTGGTGTGGAGGGTTATGTCATCTGACACAGGCACAGAGCCAGGGTTCCTACGCAAGTATGGAAAGTATGGAAAAGTATGGAAATAAATTTGATCAATTTCCAGGTATTAAAAAGTATGGAAAATGAAAAATAAAGTATGGAAAAATAATTATGTTTCCAGACTATTACCACTGTTCTAAAATACTGCTTTCTAAAATAGAAAATTAGGTATTTCCAAAAATAATTTAATCAATCCGGATCGTGTTTTATTCCGGGCCAAGCACAGTTTGTGTGAGAGCAAACGTCTCAGAAAACATACCGCCCCTTTTACCTGATTGACAAGTGGTATGTCCAGTCCGCTACATGCTGCACTATGTAGAAGAGAGGAGAGAGCTCTGTCTTACGTCTTCATAAACTAAAGTCATATTATTTTGCGCGACGGACGCTTCATATAATAACATAACAATATACTATTTATGGTGTTGTCTCATCGTGTCATTTCTGTCTCTACATGGTCACGCGTTAACAATTCTCCTCTGCTCTCTGTATAGCACACGGCGGAGTTCTGCCACACACAGGTGAGCACGCTAGAGCGGCTCAGGCCGCATTTTCCTGACCAAACCTGACCTCAAGCCCGGTGCAGTTTGTCAGCTGACAAAGTTATTGTTATGGACACTGTGTAGGCTAAATAACCATCAACAGACCGCTGTTACGCACAGACAAACAGCTGCTCGCACAGCAGTGCAGCACGGCACTCTTGGTGCTGAGCTTGTGTTGCCTTCAGGCGTTGTCACGTAAATAACAACTTCCAGCATTTAAATAGGTCATAGCACAAAACAGCAGCATGTCATGTGACTTTTTACTTTTATTATATTCACTAAAATTGTATGTTCCTAAATCTTGAGACACCTCATATGTAAGCTAGACAGACATTTCACCTGCTCATTACTGTGCACACATGTACTGTATGTACTTAGTCCTAAAGAGCCCTTCTGGTGCCAGTAGATACATAGAAACATCCCAGCAGGCTGTGCTTTGCAAGCATACAAAAAAGTTTCACGCATGTGAAAATTATTTTTCATACGTGTGCTTCACCTCCGCTGCTACAACTCCATCCTAGGGGAAACACTGCTCTGTGCGTTTTGTGCAACAGGTGGATGTGGTAGTCTACTGGTAGAGTAGAGAGAGAGCTAAGTAGCGTTGAAGTAGAGTAGAGCAGGGCAGAGAGATGGAAGCAAAATATATTAAACCCAGTGTTAATACAGCAGAACTGGAGAGAGGGGTGAAAAATAAATAGAGGTGGGCATGGCTCAAGTAGGGCGCAAAATTATAGACGGACAACGATTGACAAAGATTGCCAGATGTCGCATATTCTCTGAAAAAAAAACAAAAAAAAAAGTGGAGACACCTGGCTGCAGTGTTTGATAAGAATTGCTGTTGCTGATGTAAAGTTTTGGTGGAGATTTGACTCTGCTCTGATGCTGTCTGTCAGCTCTCTGGTTCTCCACGTTCAGCCTCCAACAACCCTGAGATCATGGAGCTATTGCGTGTCAAATCTGTGGTATCTCACGAGGCTTGCCTTATCCTTCAGCCTTGTAACTTTACTATTATGACATGGCAGTAAGCCTTTTAAGTAATACTGACATTTTTTATTGACAATGGTAATGCATCCTTCCTCCAGTTTGTGTCTACAGTCAAATTCAGCTGAAGTGCTTCTCTTGATTTGACCGCGTACTCCTAATCTGCTTAGAGATCCCAGTGTCCACGGTATAGTGCTTCTTTACTGCTCAGCCACTACCAGTTTTACAGACATGGGCACATCTGCACTGGCTCTGTCAGGCAGAACAAGCAAGTAGATAGATGTGTGGAAGGCATATTCAATTTAGCAGAAAGAGCACTGAGGCTCACTTGCGGTTGGCAGTGTAAAAATGCTGGAGTTGATACTGTGTGTAGTTTCTTTCTGAGATGATATCGGTGCAGGTTTTAAACTGAGCATTTTTGAATATGAGTCATACCCATACCATATTCATTTGGAGGGTTTTGTGTTTAAAAAAAAAAAAATATTTTGGGTTTATTGCTTACATGAATCTTGGTTGCAGTCCTGTCCTGTCAGTATACTTTCTCTGAATACCGCACTCCATGCTTCCTCCCCTCCTCTCCCCTCTCCTCCCGCCATCCTGAGCTGGCTGGCTTCCTGCCCTGTCTCATTTTACAGCCTGGCCCACTGATGCAGCACAGTCAGCTTCCTCTACACCGACTTCTCGAGACCCATTAAACATTCATTGGATAGGGCCATAAGATACCCCACCATAGCCTCAGCTCTGCTACTCTAAATTCAGCCCAAGATCCTAGCTTCACATCCTAACCCTGGTACTGCAAACCAAGAGCCACATTCTGTAGGCATGTCTGCATATGGGCCTCTTTGAGAGAAGCTGTAGAAAATGCATGCAATAGACAAACTGATTGATTATGTTGGCGTGGCACAGAATATGACACATGATCCCTTGCTTCTCTGTGGCAGCACTGTTGAAGTTGATGGACTGATACAACTTGCAGCAGATACTAGGCTTAGATGATGTCTATTTTCTTCATATATGGTAGGGGTGTAACGATCCATTGATCTGGATCAATATATCGATTCAATGCTCAACGATCCAATGTCATCGATGCAAAGTGAAGCCATCTATCTATATCATCTTCTTTAACATAGGCTTTTATTTTGAAAGTCTGTGTCACTGTTAAACAGCGGCAGCCAGACGGCAAGCAGCCAAGAGAAAGACGATGAGGATAATGTTTATTTACTCAGGAATAAATCAGCAGTGTGGAAATAATTTGGATATTGGAAAAAATTGTGGTTAATGGACAGAACGCATGCTGTACGTAAACAATGCTGTTACTATATAAAACACAACATAACATTACCCGCCTGGATGTCCATCTCATCCTGCTAACTTCTCTCACTACAGCAAGCTGCTCAGTTTCAACAATGTTCGACCGACGAAATGTGCATGTAGACTAGGGCTGCTCGATTATGGAAAAAATCATAATCACGATTATTTTGGACAAAATTTAAACCACGATTATGCAAACGATTATGTGGCGCATGTGATGACTTATATTGTTTACACGACGGCATGTAATTTCTGTCTCTACATGGTTGGATGTTTACAATTCACCTCTGCTCTCTGTATTGTGACTGGCTCGTGGAGTGAATAGGAGGGCGGTATTGCGCATGCATGGCTTCCGTAGAAGACAAAATAACATCTCTAGGTGTCCGTGACCAAAAATCGTTAACCCTCGATTTCGCAAATTTTGACATCGTTTGACCTCAAAATCGTAATCGCGATCATAATTAATTGCACAGCTTTAATGCAGACTGATATTTAACCATGCTGCTCTGTCGGGAAATACAGTGACTTAAACCAACAGTAAGTAAAAAATAATAATAATAATGTAACGTGTAATTTGTTAAGCTATAGGTAGAGAAAAATGTCTGCTAGCCACTAGGCTAATTTATGCAATGTAAACATGCTAAAGCTAATATCAGGTCACTAGCAAAAAAGAATTGTTGTGTCTATAAACCTTTATAGTTGGGAGAAGTTTGCCTTCAGGGTTTTAAGCCAGATAGTCCTGAAGTTGTATGAAAAAGATCATGGTTTGGGTTAAAATAAAAATGTCAAGAAAGCAATATTTTACAGCTATTGTCCTGTTAAACAGAGAAATACAACTGTACACCGGACTTCAAGATTGTCTCATTCACCAATCAAAGACTAGCTCAGTTACCATGGTAACTCATCATAAAACACATGTCATTTAAACTCGACAGAAAAAAAATAAAACTCACCAGAACTGTCTTGGTTAGTCACTGTTCCAACAACCACCAGCTCTGGTTTGGTTGAAATAATCCCTGAATTAATCGAGTTAGATGTGAAAATATGTTGTTTTTCCTTGCTGCCTCTCTTTGCCTGCTTGCCAGCTTTTTACCAGTCCAGTAACGGTGTTCCCACCACTCACAGTCACCATCTTTCTCAGCTCAGTTGCCTGTTCCAACAGTAGAGACTTATCTCTGGTGGCAAATGGTGTGCACTACAATACATCACCTCAATACAGCATCTCCGTATCAGTTTAATAAAAGAGGAGCATCTGTAAATTTTACTGTATTGAAAATGATACCATTGAAATTTCTAAAGACCCTGGTGTACCGTAAGAAGCTTATTGGATACCACAGACAAATGACTGTTGTGAATAGTAGTAATATTAAGAGCAGCTAATTACTAACAGGTTGTTTCATTTTCATTTATCTGTACTCTCAATGAAGGTGTGCGAGAACACATAAAAACAAATCCAACATTTAACGACCTTTGAGATAACACACAAGACAAGTGTCCTCATTAAGAGCAAAGTAATTCTATTCATATTGTAGCTCATAACCACATTGCTGTATGTGGAAAATATTTTTAGTCATATTTTTATTATTAGCCAGTCTTTATCAATCAATCAATCAATTTTATTTATAAAGCCCAATATCACAAATCACAATTTGCCTCACAGGGCTTTGCAGCATATGACATCTCTCTGTCCTTTGGGGCCTTACAGCGGATGAGGAGAAACTCCCCCCAAAAAACCTTTAACGGGGAAAAAAATGGTAGAAACCTCAGGAAGAGCAGGACCACGGCAGCAGCACAATCACACACGTCACACCATCCAGGCACCGCTGCGATATGAGTTAACCTGCGAGACAGTGGAGCACAAAGGCTCCGGAGAAGAAGCCGAGTTAGTGACATGCAGTAGAGCTGAGTTTGCAAGATGCAGTAACAGGACATGAGTGTTAGCAAAGGAGAGAGAGAGAGAGAGAGAGAGAGAGAGAGAAGGAGAGAAGGTGCTCAGTTTATTATAGGAGGTCCCCTAGCAGACTAGGCCTATGTCAGTCTAGTCTCTATATACAGACTCTACATTTAGTAAATGTAGAGTCTGTAGTCAAACCCCAGAGATCGGAAGAGCCCTGGTTTCCGGTTGTAGGCTGTTTGTAGTCTGTGTGATATTGACCAATCACGTTTGAGCTGGCTGCAGTTGTTGCCAGGTTAAATGGTCCATGCGGTGAACTAACGAGGTGGAACATAATTGGCGTCACTGCAAACTCTGAATCCATCGCAATGGTTCAGCATATTTACTTATATATAAACGGAAGTTGGAAACAGAAATTCGCCTCCTCCACCCAAATCAAACCGGAATGCCAAAAAAATCGGGGGTCTGCCCCCAGAGGCTGTATCGCCGTCTGCCGGAAGTCAGACGGGTTCTGAGAATGATGTCAGCCTAACTAGGGGCTGGTTCAAAACAAGCCTGAGCCGGTCCTTACTATAAGCTTTATCAAAGAGGAAAGTCTTAAGTCTATTCCTAAATGTGGAGACAGTGTCTGCCTCCCGGACTGAAACAGGAAGATGATTCCACAGAAGAGGAGCCTGATAGCTGAAGGCTCTGGCTCCTGATCTACTTTTGGCGACTTTAGGAACCATGAGTAACCCTGCATTCTCAGAGCGCAGTGTTCTGGTGGGATAATAGGGTACTATGAGCTCTCTAAGATATGACGGAGCCTGACCATTTAGAGCTTTATAAGTTAACAGTAGGATTTTGAATTCAATTCTGGATTTTAGAGGGAGCCAGTGCAGAAAAGCTAAAACAGGAGAAATGTGATCTTGTTTCTTAGTCCCTTTTAGTACACGTGCCGCCGCATTCTGGATTAGCTGGAGAGTTTTCAAAGACTTATTAGAGGTAGAGGTTATTAGAGTAGTTAATCCAGTGTGAAAAGACAAATCTTGATCAAATAATACTCCAAGGTTTCATACGGTAGTGCTAGAGGCCAGAGCAATGCCATTCAGAGAAACTATATCATCAGATAAAGAGTTTCTGAGTTGTTTGGGGCCAAGAACAATAACTTCAGTTTTGTCTAAATTTGCTTTGCTTATTGCTATAACAGACACAAGCTTTTTATGCTAGTAGAGAACCAGACTTCTAACTCAGTTTTATAAAACTCTGAATTTTACATCAAACCACAACTCAGTTCATCTCTAATGTGAAATGACTAAAACGTTGTCAATAAAATCTATTATGTCAATTCAGGATCATGTTACTCATGGTATAATCTCCATAAACAGATATCTGCATATATATGGTATACAAGGTTTTGGTATCAGAAGTGTTCTGGTTTTCCCTTGTAGTCCCAGTGGTACTGACCAGTCATGTCTCAGTGGCAGGTAAACAGTCTGTGTGCAAAAATGGCAGAACACCTTGGCTGAAATGCAATCTCGCAACCCGCCGGAACCATCTCAGGATGATTTAGCTAGGAATGCATGATAATATCGGTATATCATTCAACTTTTTATTAGCTTTTTTTCTAGATAATCTGCATGCATAAGCAGATATGTGTTTAGAGATTAGCCAAAATGTTTGAAGCTGTCTCAAGTTGCCAATTGAACTGTAACTGAGTGGCACATAGAAGAGTATGTCTTGGCCTGGATATCTGTTGGCCACATTCTGTCTCCCAACATATTGGCCGTGGCCCCCAGAAGCTTATCGTTGTCAGACGATAGCTGCTGAGTTCTTAGATTGCTCCTGCTAAGAAGCTGATTGAGAGAATACATTTCCAGGGCCTTTAAAGTAGCTATAGTTTCTCAAACAAACAGCTGTGTGTTAAATAGTTTCATCTCCGTGCCCATGGTAGTATCCATGACTCTCCATCACTCCTAAAAGGTGAGGCAGATGGAACGGCCTGCTAGCCTCTATGACTGGATCCAAGGTGTCAAGTAACAACTTACTTAGGGTATTGCTGACATGAACTGTTTGCAGTCTTTCCATTAAAAGGTCAGATCACTCTTGTCCAGCTAAGAAAATAATGCAGACACATAAGGCATCAATGAAGAGCTAAAATATGGTGAATATCACAAAGCAGCCTGAGGAGAATGTGTACAAAGTAACAATGTATGGTTTCAGATATGAATGATGAAGGAAAAGTGCAGAGAGGAATACAAAACTAAGCTTTCTAGAAAGAAGCAGAGAAAAACTGTCTGTGTTCAGAGCAGGCAGAGTGCACTGTGGACATGAGGTGAGCAGGGAAGAGCTGTCATGTCTAAATGGAGACATATTAGAGGAGCTAGCGTTGTATCTCCTCTACCACCAGGTAAAATGTGCTTACTGTGAGAATTGGCCAACAGCATTTTGCAAACAATACAGTATTTGTGTCCTACATATCTGCCATGAATCCTATTTTAGAATCTCATCAGGGTATGCTGTTGAGTATCTGCTACAGTTGTAATGTATGCACTTCCTCCCTTTATTTTTCTGGCCTCTTTTCTTAAATGAGGCATCCATTCATGTTTTTGTGAGAAAAACTGCTGGACTTATGAAAAAGTCTATTTGTACCAAGACAGAATGGAGGAGAAGTAATCTCATCAGGGTATGTTGTTGCCAATTTCAGTATGTGGGTTCCTGTGCTGTGGTTTAATGGTGCTGCCTTAGATTGTGTGATCTGATGCCATGTCCCCTTACCTAGTGTGATGCCATGACCTTGTCAGAGCAATGACAGCCACACATTACTTCCTAATAAGCAGCCGTACACACAGGAGAATCCTTGGAACAGTCAGAGGCTTGAAGATGGCGAGTGGCTTCTGTGCCTTTTCCATTGTCAAATCTGGATTGGACATTTGTTTATTGATTGTGGTTGGCAAACACAAGTCAGGTCTGTGGAGACAGATGGTGACTAATCGGAGTGATAGCTCATATAACTAGAGAGCTTTATTTCAAAGCAAGCGTTCTCTCTGGTTTCTGCCAGATGTCAGCTTCTCACCGCACAGGCTCTATGTCTGGATTATTTAAATATGTCTTTTGAGGGAAACTGCTGCTAAATTGTGGGTTCAAGAGCAGAGGGTTGGCATGTTAGCAGCTGTGCGTGAGCTGTGCCTGTTGAGAGAAATATTGTATTTCATGTTGTTTAGATTGGGTATCAAAATGCATATAATCATGATGTGTATGAGATTTTTTAAACCAAATTAATAATGACTGTTCCCTTTTAATTCTGTATTCTACAAGTGTACAGTAACCATGCTAATACTGAAATCTGTCCTGCTTCTAGGCCACTGTTGAGTAAGAAAAACATTTACAAAATGTTCCTTTTGGGTCAGTACAGTAGGGAGGAATCACATGGCATCATTTAGCATGATATGATTTTTATGCGTCTGTGCCAGCAATAGCTGCATTATGCTTTCAGGTTGTCTGTCCGACTATACGTCCGTTCGTTTGTCAGTCCATCTGTCCGTCCACACCTCTCATTCTCATGTCTCATGTCATGTCAATATCTTAAGAACACTTTAGGGACTTTCTTCAAATTTGGCACAAACGTCCAGTTGGACTCAAGGTTGAACTGCTTAGAATTTTGTGGTCAAAGGTCAAGGTCACAAGGTGACCTTGCATCTGTCTGATTGTCATGAATGCAATATCTCAAAAAGCAGCTTGAGGGAATCTCTTCAAATTTGGCACAAACACTCACTTTAATTTGTAGCACTTTGAGATCTTTTGATGAAAAGGGCATTATAAATAAAATGTATTATTATTATTACTTTCTGTGAAGGATGAACTGATTAGAATTGCATGATCAAAATAAGGGATGCGCGTGATTATACGTCTAAAAGACTAAGCGTCTGCTCCTTTGCTCGTCGGCACCAGAAATATTAGTCAGTTAAACCTATTAGTGTTTTATTCATGTACAAGGCCGCTTAACTGTCATGCAGTCGCCAGCCACTAGTATGTGCTACAGAGCCATCAGACAGCAGTCCCCCTCCCTGCCGTAATGCTCGAGTAGATGGGAGTTTTAAAACAGCATGGTGGGAAACTGGAGAGATGTCCTCTTACAAAACCAGCATGGTTTGGCAGTACTTTGATCTAGAAAATGAATTCAGCAATAATTAATCTTTTTTGAGATGCTATATTATTTGTAAACTTTAAGTGAGTTGTGGTCAGATAATGTGCAGGGTTTATTATTCATACTGCATGGCACAAAATGCCCCTCATTTTAGCCGAGATGCAATTATAAATTAGATGTTCATTCATTCATTCATTCATCTTCTAACCGCTTCATCCTCTTGAGGGTCGCGGGGGGGCTGGAGCCTATCCCAGCTACATTGGGCGAGAGGCAGGGTACACCCTGGACAGGTCGCCAGACTATCGCAGGGCTGACACATAGAGACAAACAACCATTCACGCTCACATTCACACCTACGGACAATTTAGAGTCACCAATTAACCTAGTCCCCAATCTGCATGTCTTTGGACTGTGGGAGGAAGCCGGAGTGCCCGGAGAGAACCCACGCTGACACGGGGAGAACATGCAAACTCCACACAGAAGGGCTCCCACGCCCGGGATCGAACTGGCAACCCTCTTGCTGTGAGGCGAGAGTGCTAACCACCACACCACCGTGCCGCCCTAAATTAGATGTTGTTTTACGAAATTTAAAGTGAATTGCTATCATTCCTGTAGGATAACCTGCAAGGTTCATTGTGCCCTAGTCTGAGTGGGTGGAAGTTCGCGGCATAGATCAGCCTCTCATTGGGCGGAACGAGCCACCCGCCATCTGCGGTTGTGTAGCAGTTTTCAACACGTCCTTTACTAACTTTTGTTGTGTTTGATCTTGCGGGGATGTAGCCATTTTTCTGCCATGGTTCGCGTCCTGTAGACGATATTTTTGTGGGTGTGTTACACCAAAACCTGTTTCCCCCCAGCAATATTTTTGCAAGCGCACCGTTGCTGTGGCACCGCCAAGAACGATTGTGATTGGTTGAAAGAAATAAAAAAAGCCAGGGCATTTTTTTCCAACCAGACCTTTCTTTTCTTGAGAAAGGTCTGGTGAGCGAGACTAATTGTGCCCCACATTTCAGAGGTAATTTATTTATTTTAGAGGTTATTTTAGTGATTAACTATTGACTGAGTTGCCATGATGTTCACATTCATACTACATGGTGCAAAGTGTCTCGTACTACAGCGGCATTTAAAATCTGACATGGTTGTTGAAGATTGTGATTAAAGGCATCAAAGGGCTCTTAATGCACACAATATTTTTTGGAACAATGTTTCAAAGACTTAATATCGGCACAAGATCAATATCTGCCTAAATTTTGGCTGTTTTTTGAGTGTTTTCCCTTTTTTAGAGTAGTTGACTCGTCTTAATTAAAATTTTCGTTTAGTCGATAGGGAAATTAGTCACCAGGAACATCCCTAATCAAAATTCTATGTGACCTCGGGTCCATCTTATTTCGTGAACGTGATTATCTCAAGAAGTTCTTGAGTGAATTTCCTTAAATTTGACACAAATGTCCACTTGGACTCAAGAATTAATTTATCAGAATTTGGTGGTCAAAGGTCAACAGTCAAGGTCACCTCGACCTTACAAAACATGTTTTTGGCCATAATTCATGGAATTCATGTGCTAATCATGACAAACTTTCACACAAATAATAGGATAAAATGACGAAGTGATGACATTTTATATCCAAAAGGGCAAAGGTAAACTAACTGTGACATTAAAATGTTCCACAAAAACACTTTTCTGGCCATTACTCAGCGTCAGGAACAGAAGGGGAGACATTTGGTCAGATACTGAATTGGTGACACTAATTTTGGGTGCCCACCTTGAAACTGTGCTGATTGTATAGATCTTCTGTGCTGCAGGGGGGAGATGTGTAAAGCATCCATGTTTTCACAGACATAGAGGAACAGTTTACATCAACAGGAACCAGCCCTGCCTGTTGTGTTTAAACCTCCCCACAGAAGGTGATTTGAGGAGGGACGAGGGGGGATGCCATCTAGCCTGGTGAAATCATCCTAATCTCGCGAGCTCATATTCTATTTCACTCCACAGATCAGTCTGGCCATGCAATAATGAAGGCGCATTCTGGCATCGGTTCAAGCTTACCAGGCCAATCACAGCCATTTATTATTTTGGGGTGGGCACGTCATCAGAATAGAAGGGACAAGGAGTGGAGTGAATGCATTTCATAAACAACCAACATGGCTACAGATTTTGAAACTACGACGGTAAATGTGTTGAACGAACTGGAATGTACATTTTCTTTAAAAGCAGAACAAACGGCTGCACTGAAAGCTTTTATAAAAAAAAAAGGGTGTGTTTGCCGTCCTTCCTATGGGGTTTGGTAAAAGTTTAATTTACCAACTGGCTCCGTTGATCCAGAAAAAGATGGGACTCAGTGAAAACCCAGTGGCTGTTGTTGTTTCTCTGCTAGTGGCTCTCATGGAGGAGCAGGTCAGGGGAATCACAGCCATGCAAGTCCACAGTGAGCATGAAATCCGCAAAGACGGCAACACTCTTTCCCAGACATCACCACAGCTCGTCTTCGCTGCAGCTTGCTGGTCTGTTTACAGTGGAGTTGTGCTAGCCTACGCCACACGTTTCGTTTACTCTGATTGGTTTTCCGTCTTTCCAATTGCGTGAAGGGGCACTTTGAGTGACAGCCGTTGATACCACCCCTCGGGAATAGAGGAAATGTACACTCCGTGCCCAGGCCGATTCACGTTTTGCGAATTGGGTCTGGCAACGCCAGGCTAGATGCCATCACCCTTGTTAGCAAAATGCATTCCCCTAGTTAACATGCCATTTCTCTCCATCCCGAGTCTGAACCTAGACACCATCCTACCTGGGCTCAGACCTGTAACCACTAAATAATTGAGAATCATTAAATTTTGTTTTTATTTTAACCCTATGGGCCTGAACGACGCATAGTGCGTCCAAAATTACACCCGTTCTTCTCTGTGGATTTTCTCCGCGACCGTTCGTCATAGCGAGAAGCCACGCATATCACGTGAAACAGCGGAACTGTAGCTTTCCGACAAGGCCAAGCACTTGTCGGTAATCCACTGTTTTCATAGCGAAAAAAATTGATAAAATTACAATAAAATGATGTATAACAGAGCTTTCATACAGCTTTGCACACACATTACTGTTGGATGGATTACTCGCGAACGCAGGCTCGCACAGAAATGCCACGCATATCACATGAAAGCGCAGGACCAGAGCTTTCCAGTGATACCACACACATTGTGCTGTCATCCCATCACACTATAAATCCAGATCAGTTGTCTACAAAATAAAAACCTGACGAATTTCTTTACAATCCATTATACAGATCTTGTTATCAGTCACTTCATATAGTGAGGAATATCGTATCTTACCACGTCTTAGGCTTGCGTGTGTTTCTCCCTGTCTATCCACATTTGTAGTCCGGCTTTCAAGATGCAAATATCTCCATATTGTCCAGTTGACACTCCATCAAACTTTGTATGAGAAGACAAGCGCACTTCACCTTTGCGCACCCAGACAACTGCAGCCTAATTATGCATGCGTGACAGGGCAGTAGTCACCATATACATTGAGGGGAACACGTGCCCCCCCACCAATGCCCAAAATGTCCCCCCCAATATATAACTGAAGCTGAAAAACAAATATTATCTTGGAGGACATCATTGCACTTGGTTGACTATTTTTCTATGATCTTAGATGTAAATATTGCATGTTTCTTTCAGATAAAACACGTTTTTGACTTGTGAATGATTCAATGGAATTTCTTGCAATAATGAAAAAATACTGGCAATCGTGTCCGCCTGGCACAAACCACATGTTTTGGACAGCTGTGAAGTGACAGAATGTCCCAGCATCATGGTTCTTATATTGCCAGATTCCAGAGAGTCTCCCCTCTTCATATATGGCAGAATATGTCAACTTCCAACTTGCTATGGTGAGATACATGTAAAACTGTAAGAATTTAGGCACACAGATTTGTTTTTTTCATTGATATAAAAATTAATATAAAATACAGGCACATAGAAGGACATGGAATGATGGCAAATCTGGTTAGCCCAGATTACCCTGAAAAAAACAAACAAAAAAAAAACAAGATATAGCATGTGTATGTAGCCTTTATAATGACTGTGATATGAGCTTAAAAGTAAAGGCAGTAAAAATACCCCAAAGAGGCCTAGGGCCCATAGGGTTAAGCAGTGCAGCATTTATGCACTGGTTTTATGTAATGCTACTCAGCCAATCAAATCTGTGCATTCTGATGAGCATGGTGACTTAAGTTAGTGAGCTACACACAGGGGAGGGATGAGAGACAACAGTCAGAGAAATAGGTGAGTCATTTCACATGGAGTGTTTTTAAGAGTGGAAAGTAGACAGGACAACAGAGCTTTTAATCAAGAACGGACAGACTCTCACATATTCATTCTTCCCTTGGGCACTTCAAAACCAGTATGTCTCATTGTACTGTATGTTCTGAGACTAAAGTGATTATTAAAAGCAGTAATGTGAAGCGCCCCTATGAGACAAAGCACAAAACATCTTTTGAGCAAACAAACCCACTCAAATCTGAACTGAGGGCACAGACAAGAAAAAATAATGCCCTTACCCCCCCACCCCTCCCTTTCAAATATTAACAAATCACCTGCTGCCTCCCCATATTCATTTTGTGGCGACTCAGTAAAAGCAAGTTAATGTGTAGATTATTACTCTGAATGGGACATAATTTTTGTTAGGGGTGGGCAGTATATCGAATATAATCTATGTATTGCAGTTTGTTCCATGTGGGATGTATAAAATGACTTTATGTGGAACATGGAATATAAATGGTCACGCTGTTTTTTTTAAGCCGCACTTCTCCGCCCATCCAGACCACTTTCCCCCAAGCAAAAGTTTCTCATCTGAAGGGCTCCAGACCGCTTCTATTTAATTGCAATTTGCCATGGAGCACCACTGCAACTTGCAAGTATTATTAATATGTAAACTGGAGAGCTGTTGGTTTGTTTCCATCTTACAGTTAATAAATCATCACATTTAAAGGTACAGTGGCAACAGTTTAACTTTCTGCTAACTGCTAACATCTGACTGTTGAGTGAAAGCTTCAAGTGCACAGCAAAAACATTAACACTTCCAGCCCGAGACGAGCCGAGTACTTCAAAATAATAGCACCAGTGGTTCCACTTTAATTTATTTAATTATAACAAAACTTTATTTAACTTCATTATAACGGTATTTTATTTAACTTTATTATGAGTGCTTTAGGTTTATCATGACAGAAACTACTTTATTTAACTTTATTGTAACTGTTGTTCATTAAATAACTTTGTATTTTAGTGGTCTACAATACTTAAAAGGTGATTATTTTTAAACCATATTGCCCAGCCCTATTTGTAAGTCTCTTTCGTCTGGTAAGTCACCGGCCAGCAACACTGATACAATGTACTGAATGCTTGGGTGTGTGAGCATTACGGGTATCTACAGAAACAATGCAGATGAAGTCTGCGTCTCACCAAGCAACACAAAGCTTAAACTTTATCTTAAGTATTTTATATTTTGTAATTTGTAATTGAGGTACTAAATACTTCAAGGATGAGGAATAACTGGTTGTTTTAGCAAATGTATGCCTGGTTAACTGCCCCACCTTCGTTAAAAGTGCAGTGCAGTCCCTGTTTTTAGTGAAATGTGAGTAAAACTACCATTGTTAATAGGAGTAGAGTCGACTGTCTAATGCAACTTAACTCTGTGTGTGTGTGTGTGTGTGTGTGTGTGTGTGTGTTTGTGTGTGTGTGGCGCATGGCCCGCTGGTGCTGCAGAAAAACTACTCTAATGATTTCTCCCAAATGGAGGCTGGGGATCATGTCCACATAGACAGTTAGGCCTGCTTCAGGTCTGACCTGTAACTTGAGTCCTCCACTAAATGATTTGCTTACATTAGAGAACTCTAACTGCCATGAGAAGACACAGTAGATGAGGTATATTGATGATGAAGAGGAAAATGCAGAGACACAGAATTATCAGTGAAGTATGCAGAAGAGAATGCTCTTAATTTGTATTCACATTAACAACCAGTCTAAGGAGGAGGATTTTGATTTTGATCAAAATTTACGTCAGCCCCCCCCCCCCCCCCCAACTGGACGGTTTACTGGCAATGACCCGAGCTAATGGACAATGGAACACGAGTGCAGTCTGCATTTGCGGCAAGGTCTGCAAGAACCCAAGAGGTCTGAAGATCCACCAGGCCAAATTGGGAACAAGTGAAGTGATGCTCAGGAACGGCAGCTGACACATCAGACTGTGTTGTGCTGGCTGCAGAACCTGGTCAGACAGAGGAGGAGCCAGGTCCAGAGGCCCCCCATAGTGCACGGAACCTCCAAGCAACACCAGTCTCCCCATCAAGCAGTAAATCAGAACACTGCCGGGTGAAGTGGCCCGCCGCCAACAGCAAGGACTGGGTTAAGCTGGACGAAGATGTGGACAAGAGCCTGGAAGCTGGGCAATGCTGACCAGAAACTCCAAACCATGTGCACTCTCATAATAAGCTTCGGAGCAGAGCGGTTTGGTGTGGAAGAAAAGGGAGGAGCAAGCAACCCTGCAAAGCTTAACCGTTGAGAAGCCAACATCAGCCAGCTGAGACACGAACTGAAATCCTTGAGGCACCAGTTCAAGGTGGCCAAGGAAGCTGAGAAGAGGCTCACTACGTTGAGGAGGGCTGAGTGGCACTGAAGGAAGGGCAAAGAAATAGCTCGCAAGCGGAGCGCATTCATTGGCAACCCCTTTGGTTTCAAGAAGAAGCTACTGGGCCAGAAACAAAGTGGTCACCTTGCTTGCTCTCTAGAGGAGAACAACCATCATCTCAGCACCACCTTCAGTGACACCTGGAGAGACCAAGAACTTGGCCCGTGCAAAGAGCTGGTGACACCTCCTGAACCAGGGGTCCCATTCAAGAGTGCTGAGCCCACCCTGACGGAGGTAAAAGAAGCTGTTAGAACCACAAGATCTGGTTCGGCCCCTGGGCCCAGTGACGTACCCTACAAGGTCTATAAGCAGTGTCCACAGCTCCTAACATGCCTGTGGAAGATCTTGAAGGTGATCTGGCGCAGAGGGAAAGTCTTTGCTCAGTGGAGGCACACCGAAGCGGTCTGGATTCCAAAAGAAGAAGAAGAGGACTCCAGTAATATCGAGCAGTTTCGCATCATCTCACTGCTTAGTGTCGAGAGCAAGATTTTCTTCAAGATCTTGTCCCAATGACTAATGGAGTTCTTCTTGAAGAACTCATACATCGACACCTCGGTCCAGAAGGGGGGAGTTCCAGGAGTACCCGGATGCCTGGAGCACATGGGAGTGGTGACACAGCTGATTTGGGAGGCAAGAGAGAGTAAAGGAGACCTTGCAGTTCTCTGGCTGGATTTAACCAATGCCTATGGATCTATCCCACACAAGCTCATCAAAACAGCACTTACAAGACACCATGTTCCTGGTAAGATCTGCAACATCATCATGGACTATTATAACGAGTTCAGCAAGAGAGTCTCCTCAGGCCAAGTTACATCTGCCTGGCATGGCCTAGAGAAGGGCATAATCACTGGCTGCACAATCTCAGTGTCACTCTTCTCATTGGCCATGAACATGCTTGTCAAGTCGGCTGAAGTGGAGTGCAGAGGTCCCAAGACAAGATCTTGGACCTGGCAGCCCCCCATAAAAGCCTTCATGGATGACTTGACAGTAATGACTACATCGGTTCTTCAGGTGCAGATGGCTCCTTCAGGGCCTTGAATCGCTCATCTCATGGACTAGGATGAGCTTCAAGCCAGCCAAGACCAGGTCTTTGGTCCTGAAGAAAGGCAAGGTGGCTGACCAATTCCGCTTTGCCCTGGGAGGGACCAAGACTCCAACAATGACTGAAAGACCAGTCAAAAGCCTGGGCAACATCTTCGACAGCTCCCTGAAGGACACTGTGGCAATACAGCAAACCAAGAGCGACTTGACTACCTGGCTCACATCTATCGACAAATCTGGTCTCCCAGGAAAGTTCAAGGCCTGGATGTACCAACATTGAGTCCTGCCAAGAATACTCTGGCCCCTGTTAGTCTACGAGGTACCAGTGACAATGGTAGAGGTACTAGAGAGGACCATCAGTCAGGTCCTCAGGAGATGGCTGGGGCTCCCTCGGTCCTTGAATAGCCTTGCCCTGTACGGACATTCCACCAAGTTGCACCTCCCTTTCACTAGACTAACTGAGGAGTTCAAAGTCACCCGCTCCAGAGAGGTGATGATGTACAGGGACTCCACAGATGAGAAGGTCACGTCAGCAGGAATCCTTGTTAAGACCTGGAGGAAGTGGCAGGCACAGGAGGCTGTCAGCAGAGCTGAGGTGCAGCTGAGGCACAGAACTCTGGTGAGCACAGTGGCTGTAGGGCGAGCAGGGCTGGGCTGCTTTCCCAAGCCACGCTTTAACTGGGCCCGCGGAAGGGAAAGGCGCCAGCTGGTCCAGGATGAGATTCGGGCAGAAGTGGAGGAAGAACGCTGCAGCAAGATGGTGGGCATGGCCAAGCAAGGGGCGTGGATGAGGGGGGAGCACGCAGAACCTCGCAAAATCACCTGGGCGGAGCTCTGGAGTGCCGAACCATCGCGTACAAATTTTCTCATCCAATCAGTTTACAATGTCCTCTCAAGCCCTGCCAACCTGAACACCTGGGGCCTGGCAGACTCTCCTAAGTGCAGGTTGTGCCGAGGAGGGGCACTACGGAACACATCCTTAGCTGCTGCCCAAAGGCATTAGGGGATGGGCGATACCTCTGGCGCCACGATCAAATCCTTTCTTTGGTGGATTCTTTCTGCCAAGCGGTCCAGTTCAGCAAGACCCAGGCCAGCCCCAAACAGTCAATCACCTTCATTAGTGAGGGGCAGAAAGCTAGACATCAGCCTAGTTCTTCAGGAGGACCCCTGGCCACCTCCCATGACTGGCAGCTCCGAGTCAACCTAGGTAGGCAGCTTAAGTTCCCTACTAACATCGTAACCACTTCACTCCGCCCAGATTTGGTGTTAACATCAGAGTCTACTAAACAAGTGGTTCTACTGGAACTGACCGGATCAAAGAGGCCAATGAGCGCAAATATACAGACTGCAAACTGCAAAAGCTGCTATTAAAATAACACAAAAGAAAAAACCAAAACCTAACCATGTTGGAAACACCGGGCACCGTGGGCTTCACAAGCTCTACGTGACATATGCAAATGAGAGTAAAAAACAACTTATAAAATGCCACGCACAAGCTCTAATGCTCACAATACTACAGTGTGAAAATGGCTAAGGTCAGGTTAAAGTGCAATCCACACATTTACAAATAACATGGTTTGCTATAGTGAGTGTGTGGTTGAACGTGAGTTAAGCTGGATGTGCTGACAGCAGACAGGTGTTGTCTCAGAGCAGAGAGTCCATGTGTTCCCTGACCACGGCTAAAGCAGTAACTGATAACAACACATTTACAATGAGGCTTTGAGTTATTTAAATATTTTTAGAGTACCATACTCAGGGCCGAATTCACAAAAGGATTGCGTGGCTTTTGCGGCCGCTAAACCAGTAAAAATGGAGCAAACAGATATGGTCTAATTCACAAAGCATGCGCAAAGGGTGAAATGCTCCACTAACTGCACTGCCAAGCAGATTGTGTCTCGGTGCTCCGGTGTTATTTGCACGTATTGAAATGAGGTAATATGCATATATTACCTTTCTTTCTTTTACCTTTCTATGCAAATGAGCCTCATTGATAAACAACGTCTAATTCACTAACACCAGCGCTAATAGCCACACGCATTTTGAGTGAAGTAAATAACGTCTTTAGAAAGCTGGTGCAAACTGGGCGCTCCTCTGTGGAAGCCTCTCGCCCAGACTTTCCAGTGATCGTGGCAGCAGTGATCGTCTGTTAAATCAGTCTGTGAATAATATTTTGACATTATTATTATAATCATTATTACTTTAATGGCGTCCGAAGATACTGATGCGTTGAAGAGGTGACAGTCTGCGGTCGTTCTCAAAACGCACTTCTGTCATGCACTTCAAAAGCAACTTTCAATAATTTATTTTACGAAACGGGGGAAACAAACGTGAACAAAAACGGTTCCATAATTCATATTAAATTCAAAAGATAACGAAAAAACAGCTACAAGTGAGATGGAATAGTGATAAAGTGGTCAAACTTGGTCAAATCCACAGCCTCAACCCATCCGACACTGTTAGACTGACTCACCAGCAGACATCACTACATGAGGGTATACAGTATTCAGTACTTTGCCAAACAAAGTCTGCCATTGTTCTGCCATGGTGTTCTTGGCGCAAAGCCAGCATTTATACTTTGCCATGTGTGGCTTATTGCAATCAGGGCAATTAGCGCAATATCCTTTGTGAATAGGACGTTAAGACGGAGCAAACTGCGGGTGCAAGTGAAGTGCAATTCAAGGTGCTATCAGCGGCCGCAGTTCATTCTTTGTGAATTCGGCCCTCAGTTTGCACTTTAGTTGTACGATTTGTTACTGTAACTGACCGGAGATCAGTAAGGTTCACATATATTTTTTTATGTATTAATGTCCACTCTAGGCCTGTTGTTTGTTCTTTTTTCACATATAATTTAAGTCATGATAGCCATATTAAATGCAACACACACCGCCGCCGGCGCGGCGCTGTGGCCGTCAAGTGCCGCCCCCCAACACACACTGGCAGCGGCGCGCAGCGGCACCGTCGACGTGTATTTCCCACCCCAGCCCGCTAGGTGGCTGTACCTCCACTAGTTGCCAACGGTTGCCAACTGCTAGTAACGGAAGAAGAAGAGGAAAAACTTTGAGGCAACAACAACTTGGATTTCACGGGTGAAATCCGTACATAAAAGGGCGGCCGAAACGTACATAAAAGGCTTTTCTCGCAGCGCCGCCATGAGCGCTGAAGCAGAGCGGCGCGGCGCGTCGGCCGGCGCCAGTGTGGGTTGGTTCATAGAATATAATGGAGGTGGGCGTTTTGACGCGCGGCGTATGGCGGCGGTGTGTGTTGCCCTTTACATGTTAACAAGGCTTGACGTTATAAGATACAATATTTTGCTGTGATTGAAGGTTTTAACTCAGCAGGCCCGATGGCCTGTGGCAACAGAGTTACTCTGTGGCCACCAAATAATGCCTGTACATGGCCCCCATGCGGCCACTAAGTTTTGTCAGGTCTGTTTTAAGAAAAAGACTGAGGGCCGAATTCACAAAGAATGAACTGCGGCCGCTGATAGCACCTTGAATTGCACTTCACTTGCACCCGCAGTTTGCTCCGTCTTAACGTCCTATTCACAAAGGATATTGCGCTAATGATATACCAGCGCAAACACGTCCACAAAGTTTGGCAGCTGAGTGCAGTTTGCCCCTGATTTGCCCCTGATTGCAATTAGCCACATGGCAAAGTATAAATGCTGGCTTTGCGCCAAGAACACCGTGGCAGAACAATGGCAGACTTTGTTTGGCAAAGTACTGAATACTGTATACCCTCATGTAGTGATGTCTGCTGGTGAGTCAGTCTAACAGTGTCGGATGGGTTGAGGCTGTGGATTTGACCAAGTTTGACCACTTTATCACTATTCCCTCTCACTTGTAGCTGTTTTTTCGTTATCTTTTGAATTTAATATGAATTATGGAACCGTTTTTGTTCACGTTTGTTTCCCCCGTTTCGTAAAATAAATTATTGAAAGTTGCTTTTGAAGTGCGTGACAGAAGTGCGTTTTGAGAACGACCGCAGACTGTCACCTGTTCAACGCATCAATATCTTCGGATGCCATTAAAGTAATAATGATTATAATAATAATGTCAAAATATTATTTACAGACTGATTTAACAGACGATCACTGCTGCCACGATCACTGGAAAGTCTGGGCGAGAGGCTTCCACAGAGGAGCGCCCAGTTTGCACCAGCTTTCTAAAGACGTTATTTACTTCACTCAAACTGCGTGTGGCTATTAGCGCTGGTGTTAGTGAATTAGACGTTGTTTATCAATGAGGCTCATTTGCATAGAAAGGGGCAATTTTTGCGCCAAATATATGCATATTACCTCATTTAAATACGTGGAAATAACACCGGAGCACCGAGACGCAATCTGCTTGGCAGCGCAGTTAGTGGAGCATTTGTGAATTAGACGGTATCTGCTTCCTCCATTTTTACCGGTTTAGCGCCCGCAAAAGCCACGCAATCCTTTTGTGAATTCGGCCCTGAGTGTCTTAACCAGTCGAAATAAACGTAAAATATATACATTTTTTTAATTCCCCTTAGGGACTGTTCTTTATGTATCAGAGAAGCGGGGCAGCTGGTGTGTGTTGAGTGACTCCCTCCCTCCCTCCACCATAAATTAGTCACTAGATTTAAAACTTACCCTTTGATGTTTAAAAGTTAAAAGTTGAAGACGAAATCATGGCGTTGAAAAAACCCTCAGTTTTTCACTCTCATCATGCATGTTGCTTAGTTTCTGCAAACAGTTTATTTTCGGCCAAATTTTAAATTTGACACAGAAAAAAGTGATTTAGATGAAATATCACTATTTTAAGCTCAGATGTGGTTATGTTTTTTTTTCCTGACAAGCATTTGTTGCATGTAATGTTTACAAATACTCTCTGAAATTTAAAAATCCAACAATAATTTCTTTTTTACAGTTTCTGGCTATGATAAATGTTGTAATTCTGCCGATTTTCTGCAGTAAAATAGATACAAAATACAACCATTTACATTTGTATGCCCCTCCCCTAAGCCAAAATAAAAAACGTATGTCCCTCCCCAGTGCTTACAAAATATTTGACGTGCCTCCCCCTTTTTGCATATATTATGTAATTCCTTAACATTTTAATGGTGTTATTATTATGCCACCAACAAGTATAAATCATAATAACAAAATAAACAGACATTGAAGAGAATGTAAGAGAATATACCATATTTACAAAGATATTTTCATTCTGTTCATGTCTTTCCATTTTTTGAACTGTCACAGTTAAGGAGGGCTTTGTTGTGTTGTGTTGTGTTACATTGTGTTTTCTACAGGCTCTTGTTTTTACAAAGTTTACATTTTGGCCTCAAAAATGTACTTTAGCCACCACATTTAGGGAAGATGCATTGATTCATCTCATTTCATCCTAACACATTGGCCTGACCTACATAGAGATCAGTTTATATGTTGACTGTATCCAATGTGTTGGTCATATTATGAAATGATTTATTGCTTGTGTACAGTGAATTATACAGAAAGTAGGAAACTTTAAAAAAAAATAATGCATACTTAATTCCAGTTGCAATAGTAGTCTAAAAGAAATCTTAATTAGTAATTATTTTCCCATATCAGTCAGTCCTAATAGGCACAGTCAACATCACTCAGATATTGAAAGTCTATTGTTACAGTGTGCTTTCTGCATTGGTCATTTGTCTATCATTAACTACAACCGTCATCTGTTTTTAAGCCTGTTGCTGCTAACATGCTGTAAGATTAGAAAATACACTAGTAAATAGCACCACAGAGAGTGCAGCTTTTATGTGTACTGAACAATCCAAAGACAGAAGTGTTTCTCTCTAACTTAGGTGCCTGTATCACGCAGCAAGTTTAATTTTGTCTGGATTTCTTTGGACGACATGGCTTCACTGATCTTAGGGATCCTGCCTTTCGGCTGTCATGCAGCTGGTTGTTAACTGTTTCCAGCCTGGTGATAAGTATGTACTTTGAGGGAGTTCTTAAATATAAGTGACATTGTTAGATCCATGAGTGGAGTACTTAATATGACATTAACATAAACTGATACTGTTAATAAGAAGCTGTAAACATTAGGGCTACCTGCTGAAAGTCAAAGATTTGAATCATCAGTTGGCGATCCCTTTGAGATCCCTTCAAGTTTAGCAATTGTTTTTTGTTGTTGTTGTTGTTGTTGTTGTTGTTGTTGTCAGCATGTTAGTCAGTGTGCAGTGTACTTCTAGAGATGTTTTGGTTCCCACATTTAGCTGCAGAATTAGCGCTCTTGGCTTTCATGCTGCTCTTTGGTACAAATAGCTGCAGACACAGAGGCAGCTGCTCTGAGTAGGAGTAGAGAGGCTTTGCCTGGTCAGGCTCTGAGATAACATTATCTCCTGCCTCCTGCTTAGAGGTTGTGAATTTACAGCTCACAGCAACTTAATACAGTACAGTCTGACTTTTGTTTGACATCTAGCGTCCGCAAAAAATGTTGTTGCACATTTCCATTCCATCGTCAGCTTGTTTGCGATGTTATGTGAGTTTGGACGTCTTGCTGAGCCCGTTCAAACTCTCAAACTCTAAATGGAATAAAAGAGATGAATAGTTGAATATTGGTATTGAATGGTCAAATCTAATTTGACTGACTAAATCATGAGTCAGGTATAGCCCTAGTAGAAATAATAGGAATAATATCTAAATATTGCAAATAAGGTTATAATATTAATAGGGGTGGAAGGATCCATCGATCTGGATCAGTATATTGATTTAATGATCAAGGATGCGATATCATCCATGCAAAGTGAAAACACTGATACATTGTATCTTTAAGATACATCTTAATTTGAAATTACCGTGACCTGTGTCACTGCCTGAAAGTGCAAGTCAAGTAGTGGCAAGTAGCCCCTAAATCGAATGGAACTCAAATTTGTTTATTGGATAAGAGTAAAAGTTAGCTACACTGCAAAGTTTCTTTTGTTCTGAACAGTATTCCTGACAGTTAAAATGCAGCTGTGCCACCATTCCCCATTCATTACACTTAAGGTGCAAATACGGATTTACTTTGTTAGAGGTCTTGTTGTAACAGTTCAGTGTGTAAGATTTTGGGGGATTTAGTGGCATCTAGCAGTGGGAATTGCAGATTGCAACCAGTGTTCATTGTTTAGGAGAGTTTTATAGGCATCCGAATTATTTGCAGAGGTCTCTTCCTTTCAGAAACAAACGGACTTGCTGATTTAAGCCGGTAAAAAACAAAATAAAGTAGTTTTACATTAAAAATTAGTGTTTTTCTGATGTTGCTCATCTCTGATGGGCTTCTAACTGTAGTGGCTGACACGAAAACATAAATGGCCTCATCTAAAGCCAGTTTTTTTTTTTTCCATTCTGGGCTACTGTAGAAACATGGCAGTGCAACATAGTGATCTCCGCAGATGAGCACATAGGAGAAGTTTTCCCTGTTGGCTTTCTCCCAGAATTCCTTTTCTGACAGAAATCTTTTCATGTTTACCCAGACCACAACGTTTTTCTGAACCTTAACAAAGAGATCCCTTTCTGGTAGAAAGCCCAGAAATTTCTCCCAGCTGTGATAGATGAGGACCTGCTCCCTGTGTAGATATAAAGGGCTCATTCTAAGGTATCGAAAAACACGATTCTCACTTTCAGGTGATTATACAGTTAAGAAATTATATTTGTCTTATATTTTATTCCATTTCTGCCAATATCTCCTGAAATCCCACACACTGAACCTCTAATCCCAGTGTGGGCATAAAAACCATGTGGCTAACACATATAGAAAAACATTTGTCATTTCTCTGATATGATTCTCATGGTAAACAACATGATTAATTTTCCATAAAATGTCACTATGTCTTTCTTAACTGAAAATAATTCTCAGTTTAAAGGCAACCACAAAGACTTCCACAGCAAAGGCCAATGTAGAGATTAGCCTGCAATTTACAGGGAGAAAAAAAAAAGGCTTATTAAAAGCCAGACATCAAAGACTCATTCATAATAGAGAGAAAGCTGGGAGCATTGGTCCCTCTAATGTCTTTGAGCAATATGGAGCATAGTGCAAATAGAGGAGCTGGGGAGCTACAGTATCCAATATATTATTTAGAATAATCAGGGAGAAGTGTGACATGAAATTTGAACAAGTTAGTTATGGGTTATGATATTTCTTATATTTATAAACTGTGGAGAAGAAAAGTCAGAAATGTATTCAAAACACACAAGGAGCTGGGGAGACAGAAGCAGCAGGATTACACAGTTGCATAATAATGTATCAAAATCGCATGCCTGCAGGAAAACTAGCAAAACATGCTAGTAGATCATTGCTAACTATTTCTGTGCTACATGTATTTCCCATAATCATTCTGTTTAGCTTAGTACTCATTCATGCTTTAATAATGTAGAACAACAGATGGGTGTAGAGATAAAGTGTTCACTATGCAAGAAAAGGAAACAAACGACTTTCTTGATTTGTTAGACAGATTTTTCTCTTCACGATCTGTTATTTCTGTCATCAACTTTTATTATGAATAAAAAGCGCTTTAACATCAGTGATCGTTATTTCCATTCAGTCACACTGAGGCTGATCATTCCTGAGTGTTGGGTTGATGAGTTACAGAATTTTAATTTTCCCTGAAACATTTGACCTAATAAATTACAGTCACAATATCAATAAATACAGAGGCAAATAATGAATAAATCATATGAACACATTCTGTGACTGAGCAGGACACAGGACAGATTATAAATACAGAATGCAGGTTGTTGGTCATGTGCAGGTGATTGTTAGAGAGAAAACACTGCTGCTCTGTTACTAGTAACTGTATCTGTATCTTTATCATTATAACATTATGTGTGTGCAGACACAAACTCCATTAAAAGTTTCTATAGCTGTTAATAAAGCCTCCTGACAACTGATCCAGCAGTAATCAGCTGCCGCCGCCATCACAAACTGACGTTGCTTCACGTGATGCTTCAGAGGAAAGGACGTCTCATTTCTCTAAAGACATACTTGCTCGTATCTTCTCTCCTCGCGTCTCATCCTCGCATCTCTCCCCCATATCCCACCAGGGGGGGAGCTAAGACGTGAGGAAGAGACGTCACGCAGGTGAGGGAAACATGGAAACGAGATTCGGTATTGGGATGAACCCAGACAACCAGTTACACCGGCATTCACACCTATGGGCAATTTAGAGTCACCAGTTAACCTGACCTGCATGTTTTTGGACTGTGGGAGAAAGCTGGAGTACCCGGAGAAAACCAACGCTGACACGGGGAGAACATGCAAACTGCGATGACAAAGTGAAAGCCCAATGAATCTAAAAGGCACAACAAGATTTAATGGCTCAGGAGGCAGAGCAGGGCATCCATTAATTGTAGGGTTGGTGTTTCGATCCCCTGTTCCTTCTGTTCACATGTTGGCATATTTTTTAGCAAGATGCTGAAACTCAAAATGCTCCAGTTGTTTGGTCAGTGCATCTCTGATATAATGATAAAGATACAGATACAGTACATGGATTAATGACAGGCAAATCAGACTGTATAAATAACAGTCCCATGCACAAAGATGTGATGTATTGGGGAATCTTATTCAAATGTAGTTTTTTAAATTACACATTTTATTATTTCTTTATATACTGTCAATTCTAGAGGTAGTTCCAGGGAAAGTTTCATCTGGAAAGACAAACTGTACCACTGGCAATGCTGAGGAATTGTGCAAACAACTTTTTAGTTAATGTAATTAATAGTGTTTTTGCTAATCCCTCATCATTAGCTTTAGCATGTTTACACTGCATAAATTAGCCTAGCAACTTGCAGACATTTTTCCTCTTCTCATAGCTTAACTATTTACATTTAACGTTATTATTTTTCTTACTCACTGTTGGTTGAAGTCACTGCATCTCCTGACAGAACAGGACCCTGTTTCCAAGTTTCGATGTACCTTAGCGCTGTACGAAGGTCTCTAAGATATACCTTAGCTAAGGGACTTCTTTTCCTACGAGTGTTTCCCAAACTGTCCCTAAGCGGGCGCTCGTAAGGACAGCTGCTAAGATACATCGTTAGTTAGAGCTGTCCTTCACCATGGTGCTGAAAGTGTTTTATCTCATTTAAAGGTAAATAAATGACATTGTAATATAAAAAGTATTGCCATAATAATTTTACCGCCGTCAAATATCATATCATAAATGAGGCTATGCCTTTTACAGAACATCTGCTCATCTATTTGAAGCCTAGTCCACACATACACGGGTATTTTTAAAAGCAGTGTTTAAAACTAAATTTCCATCCAGACGAGCGTTTTTGCACTGTTTCAGGAATAATCTCCATCCTAATACGCCTGAAGCATATCACATTAAAAAATGACTTACATGCGCATCCCGTTATGAACAAGGAGACTAATGATGAAGCAGAGAAACGTGATTGCTGCTCACTGATAATGCATTTGTTATTGAAACATTTATAACAGCATACGTGTTTGGCTCTCTTTTTCCATCATTGCAGTCCAATGCCAGTTTGTATCTTACATATAAGTTTTCCAACATCAGTTCTGTCAATGTAAAGACTGCAAATCTGTTGCTGTCACACAAAAGGCACCTGTAGCATATCCACGTTTCATTGCTCTGTATGTGTGTGTGTGTGTGTGTGTGTGTGTGTGTGTGTGTGCCGTAATTAATCGCAGGGGCATGCACTTACCAATTTAATGTATTGCGCACTGGGATTGGTTCATGTAGACTATATAAGCTCACAAGTAACATGAACCAAATGGCTACGCGGACGGCGACGCCTTTGGTTCAGTTGACTGAGCGCAGTGACACGCTGTAATGCAGTCCTAATCTCGACTACAATGAAGCAAGCAGAGGCAACACGCTTGATCGCCTATATAGCTGGTGCTGCCCGCTTGATTAGTTTCCATCCGGCCTCATTAGACTTCAGTTTGATCAATTTGTCAAGTATCTGTCAGATATTCAGTATATAGTGGTAGGGTACAGCCTGTAGCCTCATCAGAAAAAACATATCCTCAGTTAGTTAGCTCCATTAAATAAATGAATGAATGAATAAATAAATTAATAAATAAACCTATATATTCATAATATTCAATATTCATTATTATTTTTCATGAAGTTAATTTTAACCTAATGATGTAATTTCGTAAGGAGTCTAGATGTGAATTATATGCAACTGTCCATTTAAAAAGCATAATTTTGGCCTAATAGAGTTCAAACTGTGACAGGATAACCAGAGCGCATCACTAAGGGACAGCTTACGAGTGGTTCAGACCGCCCTTCTTAAGATATACCTTTCAGAAGATATATCTTCACTAAGGAAACTCTGGGAAACAGCCTGTAAGCTTAAGGGAGACCTTAACATACAAATTTGGATGCACATAGCGCTACAAAGGCTCTGGGAAACGGGGCCCAGCACGGTTGAATTTCAGCCTGCATGCATGTTTTTTCAGCTGGACATTGTTAAAACAGGAGCTGATGTTGCTAAATCATGAAGTGAGTGGAGTGAGATGCTTGTCCAGGCAGGTAACGTTGCGCCGTGTTTTACCTCGTAACATCATGTTTACATACGGCATGTGCTCTGTCTGTTGACCTGTATTTTCTCCAAAATCCAAAATATTTCCACTCTGCTGATTTATTCCCGAGTAAATAACTTTATCCTCATTCTCTTTCTCTTGGCTGCTGGCCATCTGCCTGCCGCTGTTTGACAGTGACACAGACTTTCAAAATAAAAGCCTATGCTAAAGATGACGATATGGATCGATGTTTTCACTTTGCATCGATGTGATTGGATCGTTGATCATTAAATCAATCCAAATCGATGGATCGTTATACCCCTAATCAGTTGTTGCCAGATCTGTGATAGTGTGTTGCTAAAATAGAGACGTTTTTTTTTTTATGTATACGGTATATAAGTATATTCTTTGCTCATTGCTATGTTCCTTACTTGATAGGCTGTTGTTGTAAATGGGAGATAATTGTCTGGCTGTTCGTCGGGTGGTGTTTGTTAGGTTGTCTTTGTTGTGTTTTGTGCGTGTTTGCATGTGTACACGTCCACTACCATAATATGGAGCAGCATCGTTTGTGTTTATATGGATATAATCTTTTGATTTTTGCAGATGTCTGGGTTGTTTTTGGTTTGTTTGTTTTTCGTTTTTGTGTTGTGGCTGCTGTTGTTTGATGTATGTACTTCTGTGTTGTTAAATAAAAAATTTAAAGAAAAAAAAAATAGAGACATGTCTTGAACAAAGTAAATTTTTTCCCGATTTGTCTGCTTTAAAAAAAATGCCATTTCAGTGTCAGAATGTTTAGAAGGGTGGTGAACTGTGAAAACTGGGTCCAGAATTTACTTCACTGACTATGGGGTAAAAGAATCAATCATAGTCTGTAGTGACGTCTACTTTTCCCATTAGAATGAAAACTCAGGGCTGCTGCTAGTCTCCTAAAGGGACGGGGCAGTGGTGAAACCCATGTGACACAGATACAGGAAATGAATCTGAAGTGGGCTGTCTAGGTTCATCAGCTGTCTCTGGTTTAAGTCACTGCATCTCTCCACAAAACAGCATGGTTGAATTTCAGCCTGAATGCACATTTGTTCTAGCCTGGAAATCCAGACCCAAATCTATAAAGATTTAGGGTCTGGCTATGAGTAATGCAAATGGCCCAACTCGAGGGGTGGCACCAAGCATGCATTTGAAAATATCACTGCACGCAATTGGATAACACTACGACCAATCAGAACAATACACGGGGTGACG
>NC_065508.1:37846107-37854461 GCF_006386435.1 Epinephelus moara | reverse complement strand
TATCAGATACACCGATGTGATTGGTGCAGCTCGGTTTCATGGGCATAGGTAATGAGCATCATTACTGATTGCCAGAGTGACTCACTGAGCAAATTCAAATTGTGCTCTCAAGAGAACTCTGGATTTCCAGGGTACATTTGTTCAGCCTAACATAGTTGAAACACAGCAGTTAATATTGTCATTGCAAGAGAAACAAGTTAGCGGAGTGAGATGTGTCATCATATTTCCTGAGTATTTATCTCATAATAGCATTGTTTGCGTATGTGCTTTATCTGTTGACCGATCTTTTCCCTGAAATCCAAAATATTACCACACTGCTGATGTATTTTGGAGAGGGGAGTAAATATCCTCATTGTCTTTTTCTTGGCCGTTTGCCATTGTTTGCCTGGCACTGTTTGACAGGGACACAGTTGGTCATGGGAATTTTAAAATCTCTTTTGTGAGAACGAGTTGAATCTTACATCAACATGTGTGATCTTTGTTGTCAGGACACTATTGTAAGTCTTACTGGCTAAGAGCATCTGCTAGATCGGTGGTTCTCCACCCTTCTGTGTCAAGGACCTCTAAATTGATACACATTAGGTCACTCATTTGATAAGATTTCACTTCAGGCACCTCCATCTGAAAAGGCTTTGGTTGTTTAAATACATAGTAAAAATAATCTATTTCCCATCTTTTATGGGGACCCCCTGTAACTCCCTCAAGGACCCTTTGTTGAGAACTACTGTGCTCGATGCTGCAAGTTAGAATGCCAGTGTGTATCTTACTATTAAATGGAGAAACCTCTGTCCCTCCATCCGTCCGTCTGTTCCGTCCGTCCGTCTGTCTGTCTGTCTGTCTGTCTGTCTGTCTGTCTGTCATCATCTGTTTTCCTCCTCACTGCTTTGACCTACTTTTCTGAACTTGCACACAGGCTTTCATCTTGGTCATGTGCAGACAGCCACGGTGCTGTTTTTCCCACATTTCTACTGTTTATATTCACGTTTTTGTCCATTACCCATTCATACTGTGAGCACCATTAGCAGCGCGAGCTGCACATGCACGGAGACCACTTCGAAAACACCTGCGCTGGGACCACAGTTTGGCTGGGAAGCCTTTATCTCCAACACTTGCGCATCGAAACCTGTATGTGTGTACCTGTGTGCCCGCGCACGGCCCCACGCACACGCGTGCCTCCGTGCCGTCAGCCAAAACTATGCTCCATGTATTTTGCCATAAAGCTTGTTTCTAAATACAGTGTGCATTGTTTGTCTTACATTGATATTTATTACACAGTGCATTTACAGTGCTCTGATTTTGCATCTCCTCTAATATACTGTTTTTGATTTCTTATTCCTCTATACATAACACATCCCCGGGTATGGACTAGTTTATACCTATGTTCTAAAAAATGGTGTGCTGCTTTCACATACCAGAATATACAAGGAACACTGGAAGTGATGGAATGTTACCATTACTTGTTCCCAGTTTCTTTACAGGGAAAACAAGTGAGGCAGGCTGGAGCTTGTAATGCATGCTGACAGCTGCACAGATGCAAAATGTCTGTGTACACCATTCCCGACAAGAATGCATCTCTACAAAGTCAGCCCATAATGTGTCCAATTAGTTTTCCTCCACATAATGTTCCAGGCTTCAGTTGGAAGGGGTCCAACACTGGGTTTCTGTAGTAGTCCAGAGTTTGATTAGGGCGTTCTCACCTTCCCAAGCGAATTGTACTGAAGGTGTAGATGTGGCAGAGTTTGATTCAACTGCAGCATGGCAGGTGCTTTCACACCTGCCATGCTGCAAGAAGGGAACACAGAGCCTTCATCAAAACAGCAGCAAGAATGTCAGTTAAAGCTGAACACAGCAACAACAGTCTCCAGGTTTAAAAGGTGTTTGTAGCACACTCAGTGCAACAAACAACACCCAAGCAAGTTTAAAAAAAGATGCATAATGCAGCTGACTGTAATACAAAATAAAATAATTTATTGTTATACAAGTCAGATGCAGTAATATAGAGGCTTCTTAATCAAATACCCAGTGTGCAGAGTCAAATATCGGTTTTGTCTCAGTCTGTGAGTTACCCTTGCTCATTTGTGAGCATTCCTAAACTGGAGTGTCCACTGATCCTCCCTCAGCCATCTGCCCTTAATTCCAAAAAGTCAACAGTAAGTAACCTAAGAAGCTCAAAAACACTTCTTTGTCCCCCTCACACACACACATGGCAGAAACTAAGACTCTTAGGTACAAGCCTGCAACAGGTTCAAAAGTTGAAGCACAACTTTTCCAAACAAATTTAATGATATCCTGACTAATACTTTTTATTTTGGACGTTTTTTGTTAGAGTGATACAAAAGTTTTTTTAAAGCAGAGATGGATACAGGTATTTTTCTTTCTAATATTGGATTTTACAAATTCTTGCACTTACTCCTGGTAGAATTAAAGGCTTTTTCACTACTCCCTACTCACTATATAGGGAGTTCTATGTGGAGGACTATATAGTTAGCTCATCTGCAACATGAAAAAAACACTTTCAGACACTACTCAGGTCATTGTCTCGGTGCCGTTAATTACATCATTGCTGTCGTTAAAACATGTCAGATTAACATTGGCTAGTCAACCATCCATAACAAACACTGACATGCATATTTGAGACAAAAACATGAAATTATCCTGAACGTATTTTCCCTAAATTAATAAATCACGTTACAAAGTACTTTGTGGCCGTTTGTGTTGTGTTGAGATGCGCTGCTCTGCTCACATTAAACATTGGCCTATTAATAACATTACACTGGCAGACAGACAAGAGGAGAGAGAGCAGCATGATTGCAACCTGTCCTACTAATTTTCTGTAATTTTCTGTTTAACCTTAGCTGTGTTGAAGTTTGTTTTGACAGTCAGTCATGTAATAACTTGTGAATTTAATGTGTAATGTTTTGCATTACGCTATTTCGGCACAAACCAGAGCAAGCAGCAGCTCCCTAACATTAGCTAGCATTACCAGCCCTCCTCTGCACTCGGGCTGGGCATTATAACAACTACGTAGGATATATCAACATATTTTCAAGCAAGATATAGATTTAGATAATACCATTTATATCAATATAGGGTTTTCCACTTTTGGCCGCGCTGATTTCAGTTTCCAGTTTAGACGCGCTGTGCCACGCCAAGCTGGGCCAGAGATAGATCTTGACCCCCAATGACCCAGCTTCTCCCCCTCAAACAAGCCTGTGGGTTGTGACACTGAACTCACCTCTGTCTGCAGTAGACCAGAGAGAAAGGCATTTTATAAGTCTCTGTGTGTTCAGCTCTGAGTACTTTTGTAGCTTCTAACTGAATCTCTGTGGTTTGGAGTTCAGTTTCTCCTGCGTCCTGTTTTTATTTTACATATCTGCTTTATTTTGCTGTTTCATGTTCGCTACCTGCCATATCAGAAGTTGTGTGAAGTTTCTGCTCGAAAACTCAACATTTCCTCATTTTGATGCTCCAAAATAAAAGTTTTTACATTACAAATTAATGGGGGACTTTTATTGTGAAGAATCTAGAGAAAATAGGGCCGTAACGGTACATGTATTTGTGTTGAACCGTTCGGTACGGGACTTTCGGTTCGGCACGACCCTGTACCGAATTATTAGGTGCAGGATATTATTTTATTTTATTTAGTTTTATTTTAATTCCGTTTTTGCGAGCCGAACCATTTAAAATATCTAGTTCCCCGACGGACATAATTGAGTGATGGACCGAGTCCCGTAAATCTCCGCTTTCACTTTGTGCAGCGCATTCTCGCATTTTGACAACATGGCAAGTGAGCCTGACGAACCTGAAGACCNNNATATTTCTATTTTCATTCAAACAACGTGAAAAAGCAGGATTTTATATATATTTGTTTCATTCAAAAATTGTGTAAAAAGAGTTAACTGCTGTGGTGGTATGTTTTAATAAGGTTACCAATAAGTAAAAGATATTTAATAGTTGTCTATTTTTTTCATTACTGTACCGAAAAAAAAAAAACGAACCGTGACTTGTGTACCGAAGTACGTACCGAACCGAGATTTTTGTGTACCGTTACACCCCTACGAGATACATATCATGTATCGCCATTCAGCCTGAAAATACAGAGATATAAATGTTTGTCCATATCGCCCTACCCTGGAAATCCAGAGTTCTCGCGAGAGCACAATTTGAATTTGCTCAGTGAGTCACTCTGGCAGTCAGTAATGATGCTCATTACCCATGCCCTTGGAGCCGAGCTGCACCAATCACATCAGTGTATCTGATATAGGCGGGCCAGAGGCGAACTAAACAGATGACGTCAGCGCTGCGATGACGTAGTCCAGAATCAGTCAGTAAACATTGCAAGATGGCTATGGATGAACACCAGTTGTTTGAAACGGCTTTGGCCGCTACAATGAACGAGTTAGACTTGGCTTTTTCTCTAAAAGAGGAACAGAAGACGGCGCTTGAATCTTTCCTTTGCAAGAAGGACGTTTTTGCTGTTTTGCCCATAGACATATATGGTTATGCCGACTGGATACGGCAAGAGTCTAATCTACCAGTTAGCTCCGCTGGTAGTGCTCTGGATACGTCACCTGTGTATTGTTCTGATTGGTCGTAGTGTTATCCAATTGCGTGCAGTGATATTTTCAAATGCATGCTTGGTGCTGCCCCTCGAGTTGGGCCATTTGCATTACTCATAGCCAGACCCTAAATCTTTCTAGATTTGGGTCTGGATTTCCAGGCTGATATTGCCCAGCCCCACTCTGTACAGTAACTGTTAAACGCTAAAGACCAGCAGGCTTTTCTTGGCCATTGACAGGATCTTTGGAATGTTGTGCCCTGTGGTAGAGAACGCTGAAATCTGAATTTCACTCAGGAATTTGTCTGGACACAGGTGATGAGCATCAGCACCAGGAAAAGTGGGTCATGGAGAAGGACAGGATTAATGGACAAAATACTTAGTGGACATTTTGTAGACCGCAACACCATGATTTAACTGGCTGACCTGAAGTCTGTGTTTAAAACTTGTTGTCTGACAGACACCAGACAGTCACCTTGACCGGTGGCTTTGGCTGTTTGCATGGACTAACAACAATGATAATTGCACACAGGATTGAATACGTTTGAAAGTCAAACTTGTTGTTTTGCTCTCCTGACTATTCACAAACCTATTCAGTGTTATGATATCAAAGCTGCCACCAACATCGCTTAGGCTTTTCTTTGCTTTACCTCACATGTGATGAAGGAGGGATCAGATGCCTCTGCACCCTGGGAAGATCTCCTGTGAATTCCAAATGATGAGGGATGCTTGCTTGAGAGTAGGAGACCAGAATTAGGTCAAGTATCCCACCCTTTGGTGTAGCATTAGTGTATTAAGCCACCCTGATATATCTAAGGGCTGTAGCATAAGCTGACAAACACAAATGAGTAATGTGTTTCCCTAAGCTTATAGGTAAAATGTTTTGACTTTCTGGATACAGATTTCTGGTTTTCTTTCTCTTTAAAATGAGCCAGAGCTTCAAACACCAGTTTTCGTATATTCTTACTCACTCACTGCGCTTCTCAGATAGATTATTTCTTCCTGCAAGAAGTATTTGCACAATGAATACACTTTAGTTCACATAGTTTTGCACATTTCCTTTATTGATCTAAAACTGTACTCGTCTTTGATCTCACGCAGGGGACTAGAAGCCCTTAATGGACTCTTCTAGTGCTTTTCGGTTTAGGAAACTATTTTGATTCTGTTTTCTAAAATTCTCTCTTTGGACTTGTGCAGAGATTTTGTTCATCTTATTAGTGGTCTGTTTTGAATACCAATTTATTTAGGGAAGGATATTATTTATTAATACTGTAGGTAGTAACAGGGTGGATTTTACTTATACCTGCTCTACAGTAGGGCTGCCCCCTGAAAGTGAAAGACTCGAATCATCAATCGCAGACCCCTCAGCCAGCTGAGATTCTTAATGTCCAGCAGTCTTTCTTCTCTTTGTCAGTAAACAGCAGGTTTGTCCACACTTTTTGGAATGGGGGCCAGATAATGTGAGAATACCTGGGGCCCAGCTGCTTTTCACATTATATGTCTTATTAAAAAAAACACATATAAATGAGACACACTCAACTGTTTCATCTTTAGTTGAAAAAGTATTCAACCTTTCTGCGCTCCTGAAAGCCGTGGCCCTCGCACTTGACTTTATGCTTCTTTGCTGTGGCCTTGGCTGCTACTTGGCAAGAAATATCTGGTGTTAGTTAACTGTTCATTTGCCTGTTTATTGTCTGTTTATGAAAACACATTAGTTCAGCCTGTGTAATTCTTACTTGGTGCATGTCTACAAACTGTGATTTTCCTGCCATAGTGAGGTGAATGAAAAAAAAAATGCAAAGTGATCTTACTTGATGAATCAAACCCTTTTTTACACAGGGATCATGGAGGGCCGCTACTAAGTCCCTTTTTTACACTCTTTACATTTTTACACAGAATCAAATGATGGCAGCATCATGCCGCTCAAGTGTGTGATTTTAGACAACATGTTGGCATCACAGAATTAAAAGAGGTGTGACATGTAACACAACAGCGTTGGCCTCTAGTGTGACATATAACATATGTGTTGGCAGCGCTTTATGAATAATAACAGTGGCATTAACATGACATCACTCGTTCTCTGCTGGGAGGGTAAGAAGCTCCTCGACCTCATTGTTTTCCCAGTTTGCGGACATTTTCAGCCGCTGTTGTTCTTCTTTGAGTTTGCTGCTAACTGCTACCAGCGGCTTTTTAAATCTCCTGCAGTGGGTCGCACACATGTTATTAAAATGTCACACCCATCTTGCACATTATCCTGTCCTGCCAGATGCCCTGTTCAGACATCATTTTGTCGCTGTTACAACTTTGCAAGGTGGTTAAAGGTGAGACCACTCTGTCCCTCCATTCCACGGTCGAACCTCACATACAGAATGGTGAAGTGGCATAACAGTGAGATATTCCCTTCTTGAACAAGTAGTGTAATAGGGGCTATGTAGTAAATTTTGAAAGACAAGCCCAGGGCTAAAATCAGTCTGTGGGACTCTATTGACCCCAGGCTGGACGTTGAATGTGACTGGTGCACAGTGTACTTCTGGGGAAATTTTGGGCCCCAGAATACACTGTGCAGGGTGAGCACTCCTCACTTCCATGCTGCTTTCAGCTGGGGGAAGAGAGGCTTTGCCTGGTCAAGCTCTGAGATAACATTATCTTCTGCCTTCTCCTTAGAAGTGGTGAATTTACAGCAGTTGTTGTTGCACATTTCCAATCCATTGTGAGCGTACTAGGCATGCGTTAGCTTGGAGGGCTTAATTGGTTTGTTATCTAGGCTGTATTACACAAGCATTACTATGACCCTAAACGTTCTGCCAAAAACAAAGGGTCTACACAAAAACTTAAAAGCTCACTGGTGCAGGTATTCACACTAATCAGTTCACTTCTGCAGGCAGGAAGTAAAAACACATAAAAAACAAACAAATGCAATTTCACAATAAAAGCATGCAAATAAAACCAAACACTGGAATAGAATAATTTAAAACAATATGTAAAACCCTGCAATGTAACATAACTACAGCAAACAATAAAAAGGGCACAGCAAGCATGAAATATATACATACATTAAAAACAATAAAATAAATCCATTACTTCCACTGTGTGACATATTTGTTAGTTGTTAGTTATTTGATAGTTATTTTACGGTGACCAGATGTCCCTGATTTCGGGGGACAGGCCCCGATTTGGGTGACCTGTCCCTGGTAAAAGCTGTCCCCAAAAATGTCCCCGATTTTGACACTGAATGGGGGGAAAATGCGTGCAGACTCAAACACCAGTTATTAAGGTAGTCAGTAAACGCATCGCCAGAGAAGTCATCGTATGACTTACAGACGTTATCAGGAAGCACGACCAGACGCAGCAGCATTAACAACAACAATCTAGAGGCAGCAGTATTAAATGGTATGTTGTGTATGAACTTATTTATTTTGTGTGAGCTGGCAGTAGACTTGACTGTGTGTGTGTGAAGTGAGGTAAAGTAGGCTAAGTATGATTGTAACATGCAGTGCGTAACATGCAGGAGAAGAGATAGAAGGAGAAACTGGCTTAATGTAGTCTGTCCCCCTGATGAGTGACTTTTGTGAGTGCACTTTATATAGTGCTGCACGATTAATCTAATCACAGTCGCGATGTCAGGATGTGCAATTACATAACCGCATAAAAGGCTGCGATTTGCGATTTAATGTAAATAAATGTTAACATGTGTGCCTGTGAACGTGACTATCTCTCCTGTAGTGTGTGGAGTTTGTTGACATCACGCCCACAAGCTATCCTGGTGTGTGCAGCACGTATGGTCAGGTGACCACCC
>NC_065508.1:37819869-37845987 GCF_006386435.1 Epinephelus moara | reverse complement strand
GTGTAACGTTAAAGACAAAGAGACAACTGAAAGCCGCCAGAGCCTCATAAAACAACATCCAAGCACAGTTAAGCAAACATTTGTAAGTGTCACAGGGAAATCATGGACTCCATAACAAATGAAAAATTGAGCAATTTTGCTCGCTTTCGGCCCACTTGACATGCTGCTGTGTTGTGCTATGGCGTGCTGGAATTTGTCATTTACGTGACAACACCTGAACGCAACACAGGCTCGCTCCGCTGTGTGTACAGTTTTACGTGCTGCGCTGCTGTGTGCGCAGCGTGTTTGACTGTGCTCAGTCTGTTGATGGTCATTTACACTGTCTGTCCATAACAATAACTATGTCAGGTCAGCTCAGTGCCCCCCTAATATAATGTAGGGGAAACACTAAATCAAGCAAGAAGACTCATGATACCATTTATTTATTATATTGTATATTGTAATCGCAATCACAATCACAAATCACGATATTGTCCACCATAATCGCAATCGCACATTTTTATCAAATCGTGCAGCACTACTTTATAAATGTAGGCTATTCTTTGATTTTAATAAAGTAGCATTTTGTTGATATTGTTTAGCCTTACTGATGCTGTTGCATGGGTGATACAGTTATTTTTATTGTATGAAGAAATCATATCTGCAGTAGAAAGTTGCACTTTGGAAATTTGGTTTGGTACAAAGTGATACATGGTCTGAAAGGTTGAGGAACCTCTGATGTAGCACATTTCAAACAGAGGCAATTACATAGAGCAGATAAAAAAGAGCACAATGACTAAAAAGTATATTACCAAAACTGATGTTATTTCTTTAAGAAACTATTCACTTACTATTGGCTCTGTTCTTGCAGTTTTTCTCATGTTCTCCTCTGCTCTTATTCTACCCAAGCTCCTGAGGCGGAGGCTACAGAGGTGGATGAATGAGGGGATCACGGTGATGTCACCCATTTTTTTGATTGCCACCTTTTGTGTCATAAATATTAGTTCAGTATTCAGGTATGAGTAGAAACCTTTGACCAAAAAAATCCATCCTCAAGCTAACAAGATTAAGATATTTTTGTCTTCCTCAGTGGATGGATGGTTGGCGATGTCACTCATTTGTTTGATTGCAACCTTTTGTGTAATAAAAGCTGGTCAATATACATGAAAAAGTACTTGTCCCCATTTTTTATTTCATAATCATAATATTTAATGATTTTTCACCGCCGCACTGAAAATGTCCCAGATTTTCATCTCAGAAATCTGGGCACCTTAAGTTATTTGTAATTGCCAATTTTTTTTTCTTGTACTGTGCGAAGAGTAAGATCTGGTGAAACTAGAATGAGTGAATGGTTTGGTCCTCTGGTGACACGTAGGCTGTACCCAACTCAGAATAATGTCAGTGGAATCAGATTCAGCCGTTTACTATGAATATTCCAAGATCCGTTTTTCTTTTTTTCTTCTTTTTCATATAAAGTTTTAAAGTTTGAATGTGGCTCAACAAGATGTTCAGTGTGCCAGCAGCAATCACATAATATAGTTAACGAGGTGATGGCACTAACAATGGATAGGAATGTGCAAAAACACAAAAACCAGAGACTGTATTGTATTAAGTATCTGTGAGCTGTAAATACAACACTTCCAAGCAGAAGAGAGAAGATAAGATTTGATTCACTGACTCTCAGGGGGCAGCTCTAAGCTACACGTGCAAACGTCAGTATTCAAACAAAGCAAATACATCTAAGTTTTAGCTAAAACGGCACCAGTGTTTGCTATTTGACATTTGCAACTTATGCTATGAGTGACTGCCTTCATAGCCACTGCATAACTTTTAGCCACGAGATTTAAGCCTCCAGATTTTGGTAGCAGATGGTGATGGAGTTTAAGGGCCAAGTGATAAGAAAGAGGAAATGTTCCACTACAGTACACATTCTCAGTGCATTACTCACAAACTTTAACTAGTTTTTGAAAACTGATTAAGGTGACCCTGCTCCAAACAGGCTGCTCAGGCTGATCTCTCCTATGTTGTGTTGAGCAGTGACATATAAAGCACATGAGTTGCATGCCCCCAATTCATTGTGTATCCCCTTGGCTTAGCGGGCTGGCTGGCAACATTATTAATGCATCCATTCATTTCACAGTTGTTTTATTTTTCTTGCCACCACTGAGTTCAACTTAGGAATAAGATACAGGAAGACTAAGTGCAGGTGCAAGAATAATAGGCTGTATGATAATGCACTGACCTTGCTATAGTCATCAATAATTCATGTTGTATTGTGTAAAAATCTCATTTATTTTTCATTTTTGTTGGCACTTAGCAGAGTGGGCCAGTTGTCACTGCTAGACAGCGCCATGATGGAGCCAGGGGACCAGCTGAGACAGGGACGGGGGAAGCTTGAGTATATTCAGTGTTTTAAGTGCTAACACAGAGTCTCAACTGAAATAGTACTCTAGAGTGTGTTGTGTGTGTGGTAATGTGACATATTTGTATTGTTTATTCATTGCATCTCACTGAATTTTCACGCACGGTCTCGTTTGTCACCTTGAATAAATATAGAAAAGCAGTTTTCTGTGGGGCCTCAGGGTGAAAATAAGCCTGTCTGTACTGTCACACAATATTATACTGTCATCGGTCCTCTGTTATACTGTCATATAACACAGGAAGAACAGTATATCTTTGACACACCAGGACCTGGAATCAAATATCACTCGTAAATCACACAGGATTTTAGAATTGCAGTGTACCGGAGCATTATGAAGCAGAGGATAAATACATGTCATACTTAGATGCTCTCTGTTTTCTTTGCAAAATGAGAAAACAATGGGCAGAAAATTGATTAAAAATGCCCTCAAGATGGAAATGTGTCTGTTACATAATATTAAGAATGTAACTCAAATGGGGGAAAAGATGGAAAGGGTACACATTTTTATTATTTAACAACTAATAAGTGAGATAAATAAAGAGATTTGCTAAAATTTCTGAATAAAGTTGGATGTTAGCAACATAGCTAGCTTGAAGAAAATATTTGAAGATGTTAGATGGGAACATAGCTGACATTACCAATGATTAGAGCAGTGGTTCACAACTGGTCCAGCCATAGGGTCCAGATTTCTCCATTAGTTTAAGGTCCACGCCGTTCATTCAGTGTCATTCTAACTGAATATTCTGTTAGTCACTCACTCTATAGCAGGAAACGGCACTTCAAAATAAAAACTCTGTACTGAAAATTCACTGTACTTGCAAATAAATTAAGTTTTTTACTAACTTTATGTTTGTGAGTCACTTGCAGTCCATTTAAGAATGGGCCTGCAACCCACTTTTGGACCACGACTCACTAGTCGGGAACCACTGGTTTAGAGCACCTCAAGTTTTAGAAATATTGTTTTTCAAGATATAACATTGGGATTTTCATTTTCACCTCACAGGCTTTTACTGTGATAATTAATCAAATTGAGAATTTTATTGCGAAATTCATGAATGTAATTATAGTAATTTTACAGGAGCATACTGCTAAACCACAATATTACTAATGTGAGATCATGGAATACAGCTGCCATTTTACAACAATTTGCTGTGAAATTGCAGAGCAATTTATTGTGAAAGTAATGCAACTAATAGCCAGTAATTTACTGTAAATGCACAGTTTATTATTTTACAGTGTGTAGTCTGTTTTGTCTTTTATTAATATAAATCTTATTTCAGGATTTCTTTGCCTGCAAAATAAATAAAAAAAAAATAGTAGTTTATAATAGTTTATAATTAGTAGTTTCAATTCCATGGGATTTCTTAATTTATATGGGACACAGATTGCATGTTTTATACTTCCTGTGAATATAATCCATTTAATCTCCTTCCCATGTTAGGGGTGGGCACCTCTGAATCATAATCGAATCGAATCGAATCATGAGGTGCCTAGGAATCTCCAGGCAGGTTGAGGTCAGTTACTGGGGTAAGGGTGGGATTAGATTTGGGCACTGGTCAGGGTTAGGGATAGACCAACAAAGGACTGAACAAGGTGGTTTTTAAAAGTTCAGGACAGTTGACCTGGATTGACTTTAAATGCAGTTTCTGTTTGTTTGGATTCTTGAAATAGCAGAAACTTGTGTTGCACAGAGCAGAGACAAACTGTGGCAGGGTTACATTTGTATCTTACAAACCTCTAGCATAGCCGTGCCTCTGCACACCATCTCCACATTCGACAAATGTGTGGGTGATGTGAGCAGTGTTGAAATCAAACTTTGCCACATTCAGACGTAAACACAACCACAGAGGAAGAACATAGCGCTTTAGGCAGCAAGTTTTCCTTTTGTAAATCATTTGAAATACATGCTCTCTGTTTCTTGACATTACAGCTTAGACCCACAAACTAATTATATCGTCTTGCTAATGTTAGCAAAAAGGAGAAACTAAGCGTTGTGCATAGGATGTACCACATTTAAACTGCATTTTATGTTTAATTAGCTAATGTCAGCATTACCACAGTAGCCAATAATAGACAGATAAGGAGCCTGGCTTTTTGGTCCTGCTGTGGCTGCTCTGCCTCTGTTTGAACACTTGAACGCTGCTTACTAGTGGCAAAGGAAAAAAGTGTGCTGTGTTTGTGGCCCTCTAAAAAATGTTTTTTGATTTTATGTGTCGTCATAGTCAGTATGTTTCACCATGGTATGTAATAACATTGCACACACACTGGCACAACTCTACTGCCAACAGTGTTGGCCTCTTTATAAGTGCGTTTCCATCCACTAGGTTTGTGTAAATATTAACCTTCATTGTGAAATAAACATGCGGGATAAAGGTATCACAAAAGACTGCTTGAACTGCGATAAATGGTATTTTTACATGTGCCATGCATTCATACGCTGTACGTCAGTATCTTTGGCCAATAAGATGGAGTCCTAATAGCCTGGCGTTTCCAGACCCAACTCGCAAAACGCTAATGGGTCTGGAAACGGACTGTATATTTCCTCTATTCCCGAGGGGTGATATCAACGGCTGTCACTCAGAGTGCCCTTTCAAGCAATTGGAAAGACGGACAACCAATCAGAGTAAACGAAACGTGTGACGTAGGCTAGCACAACGCCACTGTAAACAGACCAGCAAGCAAGTGCAGCGGAGATGATGATGTGATGATGGCTTCTTCTCCGGAGCCTTTGTGCTCCACTGTCTCTCAGGTTAACTCATATTGCAGCGGTGCCTGGATAGTGTGATGTGTGTGTAATAATGGGATCCGATGTTAACTCCATTAACTGTTAACAGCAGCTCAACAATCAGTCCTTCATCTCAGTGGTTTCAAAACTGCGCTATTACCTGTAGCCACCGGGTCAGTTTGCTTTGCAGAGGAGGAGACCTCGACTGATAAATTGCCCATAAAATCACATTAACAACATACCGAAGGCATCCTTAAATTTCACTATTTGACCGTGGTCCTCTCCGTTCCTCTCACCCACACTTGAGCACCCGTTCTAGGATACACAGTGTCGGCCCGCCCGGCCTGACCTCCGCGCTCCTCTCCGCTCCTTTAAGCCGCACTTGAGCATCCGTTCAGGCCACGGAGGTCAGGCCCGGGCAGGACCATTGGTGAGTGGATCCCAACTCTCGAGCCCTGCCCGGGACCAAGGGTGGCAGCTCCAGGCACTTCCACTTTAACCCAAAACGAGCGCTCACGATAACCAGATGAGCAGATAACGTCAGCTAGGGAAAATAAAATGAAAACACCACAGTTTTAGCCTGTTAGCTAACATGAGCTAAACTAGCTAACAGCTAACGAAAGATAACGTTAGCTGGTGGGGACATGTGCTATACCCAGTCGTGCCTCACCACTCACCAGGAACCTTTTTTAACAGTCACAGAATAAACAACAAAGCTATTTTCTGCCAATTTAGCGTACCTGAAACCAACTGCGATGAGATACTGTGTCCTGCGAGCTCAGTTCCAAACAAACACCGCGGAGATGAAATTCTGCCTTCTGTGGCGACTTCTGTATGTGGGCGGGTATATTCTATGGCACTGGGCCGACCCAAAGCCGACGTAACAGAGACGTTTGATGAGCTGGGACAAAACAGCATTAAATTTAAAAATATCATATATATATGGCGCACGTGTGTAAATTAACAGTCCCTTTATTCCAAAAGTGGTAAAGAAAGCAAGAGAAGAACATTTAATTTACAGGGCTTTCCCTGGAGGGTGGGAGTGGATGAACCCGGTTAAAGAGTACCCGCCCGGACGGGATGCTCTAAAACTAAGGCGAGCGCGCCCACAAGGAGGCAGGGATCATTTCATTGGTCAACAGTAAATCTGGCATTCTATTGGTTGGGGGATTTTGACAGGGTTGTTACACAAAAAAATCCAAGCACAGGGCAGAAATCTGAGAGCAGAAATTCCACAAGCGCACAAAAACAGTTTTGAGCGCGAGGAGAAAAGCCGAAGCTCGAGCAGGAAATCTGTGCGAGCAAATGGTATCTGAGTGCGTGCAACATGGTATCTGAGTGCGAGCACACAGTTTGAGCAGAAACAGAGTAGATCCAAGTGCAAGCAGAGGCTATTTGAGTGCGAGGGCAGGGTTTTTGAACATGAAATCAATAAATAATGCTCTCAAACTGATAGACCACTCTCTTGAATAAAGATAGGGATAAAGCTCCATACATTAAACATGTGACTTAAGCATCCACTTAAGAAAGACAGCAGCAGATGAAACATTAAACAAACTGTTATTAACTTTTATGAAAATAACTGTAAAATGTGTCATATTTGCTGGAACTGTCACTATATTCCGAGAGAAGTACAAGAGACAGATCGTCTGTGAAAAAAAATCATGTCCCTCCTCCCCCCTACTGCCTCTAGTGGCATTAGCTACAATCAGACCAACCAATCAGCAACCACCAATTAGAGCCGAGGAGTCTCTAACTTACCTGTCAATCATGTCAATTGCTCTGTTAACTTCAGTCAAAATGTGAAACTAGGCAATGTTTAAAGATTAAACATTGAAAGGTTTAAGTTGATATGATTCAATTTTGAGTTTGTTTGCTGGATGGAATTTCATTAATTTTAGTGACTGATAATAATTTACTGATTGATTTGAATCAGATTGATTTTTGTTAAAAAAATGGAAGTAATAAAAGAATTTTCCATATTTAGGAAATTGAGATTAAAGGTGAGATTAAAAGTAATTTTATGATTGTTTAAAATAGGTAAATAACTTAAACTTATTTAAAAGAGTATAAATATTTGGTTTGCAGTGGTATTATTAAAAATTGACAATTGACAATTGTAATAAATATATTTAATAACATGAAATTGATTGTTAAAATTAATTAATGATGTTTAATTTTTAATCCTATTATTGGGTATATTTTGGTAACGGATAATGTCTGATTGATTAATTATGATTGATAGTTTAACTTAACTTTATTGATTTAATTAAAGTGATGAACACAAGAGATTTCAGTTAACTGATTATACTGATTGAATTGACTGACTGAATTAACATGATTTTATGGTCTTTTCTTTAAGGTTATCAACCTATTACCAATCTGGAAATCCATCGGTAAAAAAAACCAAACAAACAAAAAAAACAAAACTTTTTTTTTTTTTTCTTCCTTTACCTCTAGAGGCACAGCCCCGAGTTTTTCGACTAACGGAAGTGCAGGGGCCTCGGTGATCGCTCACGCCCTTCACTTCCGGCGGTGCCCCCAGGGAATCGCCGTGTTGTTTACAAATACTTCGGGTAGAAAACCAGCAGAGTTTAGCTATATATCACATTTTTCACGTCACTATATCACCGTGTAGACTAATCTGATGTTTGTTAAGTCTATAAACACAATGACTGAACAAACGTTACTATTTCTGTGTGCACGTTTTGTAAATAATAACAATAATAACAATAATAACATCGTAGATTAGCTGGGCTAACCGTTAGCTGTTAACGTTAGCCGTTAGCGGTGTCTGTAATAACCATAGACTGTATAAAAATAAGGTAATAACTCAATAAACGGTCCATGAATGAAATATTTTTTCCAGCGGATATCTTAGTTACATCGTGATTGAGCTAGCAAAGCAGTATTGTGTTGCTATGTTTGGTATTTATTCAGTTATGGGAAATCACAATGTCTAGAAAGCATCAGTGGCTGCAGCTGACAGGGACAGCTAACAGCAGCAGCAAAGCTAACATCAGGACGTCATCTGCTAAAAGCCTCCCGTTGTTGGATACGACATGAAACTACTCCAGTTAGCTCAAACATGTTGTAACTAAGACATCCGCTGGAAAAAATATTTTTTTTCATGTTGACGAGACGGCGTTTTGGGTGGAGCAGTCGCAATGAACGCGGAGCTTGCTGTTTCTGTAGGTACACATTTCCTGGGGACACCTGCATGTCTCGGCCACGCCCCCTCCATTGTGATTGGCTAAAGCCCCCCCCCCCCCCAGTCGTCTTTCACACAGGGCTGCCGACAGATTCTACAGTACAATGTAAATTGCAGAATCTGTCTTGAGAGATTAACCTATTACTGACTTTTTCTTTGTCTGGAAACCACCTGCTTCATTAAAGAAATGTATACCAAACAGTCAACCATTCAACCATTTCACCAGTTGCGGAGAGGAAACTGATGAAATGGTTGCAACCAATATTAAACGTCTTAAGATGTCAGAAATGTACTTGTAAACAGGGTATTTTCTGTCGTCTTGTTCTGCATTTGACATGTTAAGAGGTTAGATTTTCCCTGTTGAGAAGAACAAATTTGACTTCCCAATATGAACATCTAAATAGACGTATAGAGTCATATGGCTTTTGATAACACACAGATGTATGCGCCTCAAAATGGTGCTGCAAAACTGACCGTCTCAAGCACTCCTAGTTTTGTGAGAAATCAGCTGATCTGCTTAACTATCACTTGCCGCCAGCCTGCTGCTAGCTAGTATTGCGCCCATAAATAATAACAGGGAGGCCTCTTAGTCTGAACCAAGACGGTGAACTCTTGATTGCCTACCACTTGGTCAGCAGCAGCACATTACAGCTTTACTTCTTCTGTTCTTACCTTTCACAATAAAAGTCCTAGGCATATACACTGCATCACTGCTAACCAGAGGGAACTTATTCACATGTTGAGGCTGTGATGATGAGTTGTTCAATATATTACAATAATTTTGATTGAAATTTTGTTCTGTCTCTTCTCTAAGTTTGTACTCAACATAATACATAATTATCTCAAAGAAAAGTTCTGAAACAAATGTATATATATGACACAAAAAGGCAGTGTCTTATTTTGGCCTGTAAAAAATATGCTTGGCTGGTGGATTTTTTCATTTACTGGCCCCCTTCACTGATGAGTCAAAAAGTTAAATTCAGACACCGATTGCAGCGCATTATATTTTTACTCAGATGATGGCTTCAGAGTAGCGTGAATACACAAGTGTTACAGTACTCCTGGCAACAATCACAAATACCCAGCAAACATACCCTCCCCTTCACTGTGTGTCTGTGTGTCTGTGTGTGCGTGCACCTCAGTGGTTATACCTTGCTATGGTGCCCTCCCCTGGGTCTTTGATTGTAAATGAGCTAAACCCTTATGGGTGGGGATGGGCAAATCAGCTTTGCCTCTCCTCTCTGCGTTCTGCTCTCCCGCTCCCTCTCCGTCTCATCAGTTACATCAGTTATAAACAGTGAAGTCATACCTTCCAAGGGGCCTGTTTTTGTGCTATCTGCCATGATGTCACCAGCAGCCAATCAAATCATAGCGCCGCTTGAGGTCGTGTATGTTCTCTTGTGTGTGTGTGTGTCTGTGTGTGTGAGTGAAGAGGTGGGGGTGGCGAGGCAAGGGGGTTTCACCACTGGGAAAAGCACACTTGCTCAGTTATTATCTGGTTCTGCCGGCAAGCATTAGAGCACATATGCACATCAAATCATCAATCCACAGGCTTCTTCTGATACACACAGCCTCTCAGTGATGTAATATACTCTATATATGTTACACCGTGTAGAAATGGTAGGTCTGTAATGGTAATGATGTAATGATTCAGAGATATCTCACGTTGTGCATTGTAATTCACAAGGTGATTGTAATGCCCTGTTGACATGGTTAATGTGCGCTGTACCTCACAGCCTTGTGTTTGGGGAAACACAGCTCTACTTGTATTTGTTGATTTACATTTACCTTTGAATCTGCAAATACTTTAATTCCATTAGTCTGACATTCACAAGTACACATCATTATAAGATAAGCATCCTCTGTTTGGTGCAAAACCGAGACAGTTAGGACACATTCACACTGGTGCAATTTGGTCCGCTTCAAACGAACCCTGGTGCGCTTCCAGGGATAGTTCGTTTCGTTTGGAGTGGTGTGAACTCTCATTCGAACTCTTGTGCCCAAACCCTGGCCCGCTTGAAAACTAGGGGTCTCGGTTCACTTGCAAGTGAACTCTGGTGCGGTTCGCTTACAGTGGGAAATGCAAACCGACTATCCAGCAAACCAAAGAGAGGAAGTGAACCAAAGAAAGGAAATGATGTAATCAATCAAACAATTAACCAACCAGTCAATCAATGCATTAAAAAACAATGCATTCTCACTCCGACCTCTTCACATATAGACGTTTGGTCATGGACTTTCCATGTGTAGAGATGATGTACAAGATACCCTGGGTGCTGTGGCTATTGACATTCTGGGACACTGTGTCAACTTCAGCCTGTTACATGCATTGTCTGTTTTCATTATACACTTTGGTTTTCACAGGAAGTGTACAGTTTGCATACAGTCTCTTTCAAAAAAAAAATGCACAGCACAACGCCACAAATTAATTTTTTTTTTAACTTCTTTTTACTGTTTTCTCCTTCAGCAACAAATGCACATTTTTACATTTTGCCAACTAAAGCAAGTAGTTGGGTTTAGGAAAAAAGAACAGGATTTGGCTTTACGGTCTTGCGGGAAGTGAACACCGGCCTCCCAGGTGAAAGTTGGTGGTGGTTGTTGGATACAATATGACAACCTCCGCCATGGTTGCTTTGTTGCTTGTTGTGTAAAACTTTAAACTCTGCCTTCTAGTTCCATCTATTGGCTATATCCATGTGATCATAAAGGATGCATGGATGCATAAGGGCAGTGTCATTTACAATGTTTAATAAAGACTTTTTTTTCATATGTAAAGGGAGTAAAAATTAGCTTTAGGCAGCATTTAGGAACCCAATGTCCTGAGGGCAGAATTTCTTCCTAAGACTCTCAGTGCTGGTCTGGTGTATCCGGTACCGCAACCTTAATAGGGTTTAAAGGTAGTAGTTATGCGGATGGCTGGGATACTTAATGATTCTCCTGGCCTTATCCTTGCAGTGCCTGCTGTAAATATCCTTTAGGAAAGCCCTGCCAATAGAATGTTCAACTGAACAAACCACTGTTTGAAGAGCATTGCGGTCCTGTTCGGTGTTGTGGAGTAGAAATTCCTGAGTATATGAGGAGATACCTGGAATGTCCTTATATGTCTGAGTTGAAACAGTCTTTGCCTTGCCTTACTTACTATTGAGTAAGTATGCAGCACCCAGGTCAGGCCCTCACTGAGGACCCATTGATATTAAGAGGGCCGTAGTTCCTCCATGCTTCTTCCCAAAGTCCACTATTATCTACTTAGTTTTGCGGGAAATTCAGGAGTAGGTTGTTGCCCTGACACCAGGTCAGATCTTGTGCTTTTTTCAGGTAGACCTTTTCATTGGTACTTGTGATCAGGCTTAACACACCTGTTTCATCAGCAAACTTGATGATGGTGTTAAGTGGCTTCACAGTCGTGTGTGTACAGGGAGTACAGCAGGGCATTTGAAACACAGCCCTGGGGTGTTCCTGTGTTAAAGGGATAGTGCACCCAAAAATGAAAATTCAGCCATTATCTACTCACCCATATGCCGGGGTGATCGGTGATCTCTGAAGAGCAGCAGTCTCGTCAGTACTGATGTCCAGATTCTCAAGTGCAGGCATCGCCAATTCCCAGTCTGAGCAGCAAAGACTTTCCTCATCCGTTGGCATTGCTTTGCATTTGAAACAACTACACCACCAGGTTTCCAGTTCTCGACTCCGGTATTCTGCGGCTGGCTGAGGTTCATGAGCTGCGGCGGCTGCTTCGTCCAGTAGCCTGAGTTCCGTGCGTATACTTGGGCTCAAACAAATACGGCTCAACAAAGAAATGCTGTTCCTCCTCAATTTCAAAGTCTTCAGACATGTTGGGCTGTCCTTTGCTAAAAGACCGTAGTGCAAATTATCTTTTAGCTACTGTGGTTACGTTGTCTCTCCCTGCTGTGCACGTGTCACGTGATGTAAACACGGGTGAGCAAAGCTCATGCTTTCGCTGGTCTCACGCACACGTGATGTAAACACGGGTGAGCAAAGCTCATGCTTTCGCTGGTCTCACGCAGGCGCGCACATGTTAGCGCGGAGCAAAGAGAAGCAGTCAGAGCTACAGGCTACGGTGAGGCTAAAAACAGAGTTCATATGACGTTTTTCGAAACAACTTTTTATGTCGGGGCTGCAGCACACTTGGATCACTATGGATGACCAGTATGAAAATACTTGGTGGTTTCAATTTTGTGTTCTTGGACGTTAGTATGGGGCGCCGTCTGCCATTAAGTGTGCTAGCCGCTCCATCTGCCGATCTCCGCAAGGGATGTGAGGACTCTAAAACTTCACCAGGGCCTCCCTCAGCATATAGGTGAGTAGATAATGGCTGAATTTTCATTTTTGGGTGCACTATCCCTTTAAGGATGAAGGTGATAGAGGTATGTCTGCCCACTCTCACCACTTGGGTCAGCCTGCCAGGAAGTCAGGGATTCATATGCACAGTGAGGTGTTTAATCCCAGCTCTCTGAGCTTTGTGACCAGCTTGTAGGGAACTATGTTGTTTAACGCTAAACTGTAGGCAATGAAGAACAGTTCTTCATAGCTTCCTTTCCTTTCCAGGTAGTTATAGTTATTAGACCTTGCCTGATTCTTTTTGGAATTGTAGTTCTACTGTCTACTGCCTGTAGCCCCTTTTGCCTCTTTTACCGTTCTCCTTACATCGTAGGCTGCTGCTTTACAGTTGTCCATGTTTTCAGAGCTAAGCCCAAAATATCACCTGCAGTGTGTGCTTATGCCAGCCCAGATGGTTCTGGAAATCCATGGTTTCCTGCTGTGGAATGATTTAACTATAGTTTTGGGTACAGTTGCTTCTGTTGTTTTCCAAATAAATCCAGCACAGACTCAGTGAATCCAGTGATGTTCTGTAATATGCTCCAGACTGTGTTGTGTAGTGCAGACTGCAGAGCGGCTGCTGCTTCCTCTGACCACTTCCTGACCTTTTGCATCACTGGGGGCATGTGTCTTAGTTTCTTTACATACTTTGACCTAGGCCTGGGTGATATGACCTATACACAATATCAGAAGCTGTTAACAGTAAGCAGAAGGGTCACTGTGAGCTGGAAACAAACTAATAGCTCTTCAGTTAGTGATTTATTAATATTTGCAAGTCGCATTGGTTGCAGAATGCGATTAAACAGTCATGGTTTGGAGCCCTGCAGGTACAAAACACATCCCTTACAGTATTGCCCAAGAGAGAGTGATCTGGATCAGAGTCCTGCACGGGTCCAGTTTTCAAGATCCGCCCTGACCCGACCCGGTGACGTACAAACCCGCACCCGAACCGCAAACCTGCGCATCAGGCCAATTAGTACCGCAACCCCGTCCGACCCGTTGTAACACGACCCGCAGCCCGACCCGTAACCCGGATTTAAAGTAATCATTTTGGGTCATATTGGCTGAATATTGAACAGCATATCGCCACAGTTAAGGTGCCAGTAAGTAAACAACGACCTGAATGAAGCAGCTCTCACAATTAAAAACCTAACTTCAGCTCCATCATCAACCCTCTGTGTTCTTCTCCCATACGAGTGTAAAAGCACTCGTTTGTTACGTTTAATGCTTTTAAACTTTTAATCTATGTAAAGGAACTTTACATGTGTAATAATAGACTTACTTTCTGTCCAGAGCGACGTTCAGCAGTTACGAGCTGTCACGTGTTTTTAGAATCCATCGAGGAGGAAAGTAATCCATCAGGGAAACACTTCAGAAACATTACAAAGTGATAGCTGTACATTTTATCCACTTATTTCTCAAATACCTAAATAATTATTTAGTGTTTTGGAAGCGGCGCTTGTTAGACGGTGGTAGCCATGTTGATTCTGTCGTCCAATCACAAATTGTGTTATTAGATGGTGAAACGTGTGTAAACAGCTGAACCAATGACCGTTGCGAAATAGTGGAGGTGATCCTCAGAGAGTAAATAATGACCAAGATAGTTATCTGTAGTTTACCGAACTAATGACTGATGTGTTTATCTAAAACCCGGGATCTGACCCGCATGTTATTTTTTCCACCCAGATACGAACCCGGGAAAAAAAATTTTTTTAAAAACCATCCGCAAATCAGCTGTTTTACCCGACCCAGTGCAGAACTCTGATCTGGATCGGGGGGGGCGGGGGGGGCGGGGCGGGCTTGAAAAAAATTATGTGATGATTTATTCTCAATGTTTGTGATATAGTCATTTTAAACATCCAACTTGGAACAAGCCGGGACACATTGAGTATAATCTATATCGCCCACCTCTACTTTCACCCCTGTAAGATGGCCGTGTGGTCGCTCTTCCTCAATGAGGGTAGTGATTCTACACTGTAGTTGTTTCTGAATAGTCTATAGCAGCGATCCATCTTGTTTATTCCCCTTGTGGTGCAGTCAATATGTTGATGGAAGTCAAGCATAACCTTCTCAAGATTAGCCTTGTCAAAGTCTACGTCAATTAGAGCATCATCGAGATTATTGTTCTGTGAGCAGTTCAAGTTTTTGCAAAGGTCAAACAGTCTGCATTTGATTGCCACTAACTGCAGACCAGGTGAGCGGGAATCAGTGCTGCATGATATGCAGAAAAAATCATATTGCAATTATTTTAACAGGTATTGCTGTTGCAATATGAGGTGCAGTCTTTGTGGGAATAATAATTTTTGAATTTTCATTGAAAAAAATAGAAAAATAATGATAATGTGATTTTTGCTGGGGTTTGTACAAACATGTTCCCTAAAGTCTGGAATAGGATTTGTAGGCTGGGGTACTCCCTGTAACGCCATATTGCTTCATTTGTAATGTTTGTTTGACAAATTTTATCTTTATCAAATAATCAAAGCTCTTGTGATTTTGACACTACACTTGGCCATATTGCAATTTCGTAGTATTTCAATTTATTGTGCAGCACTAGCAGTGATGGGAGAGCAATTTAATATTTTCATGATCACACCAGCCCACATCTTGTCCTTTTTTTTTCTCCAGAATTTTCTTTTCTGTTGGATGGGTATATTTTAAGAGTCACCAGTTTGAGTGGTGCTGTCTGGTATTCTACAATTTAGCAACGTTTCTGTGAAACAAAGGACATTACAGTTTCTGATAGCCCATTGGAAACTGATGTGGCAACAGAAGTAGTCCAGTTTATTAGCCAACAACTGTACACTGGAAAGCACAATGCTTGGCAGAGAGTATCCATGTGGCCAGGAATGTAGCTGTTGTTTGTTCCCTCAGTGTTTACCTCGGCCTTTCCTTCCATGTTGAAATGAATTCTGAGTTGGATGCAGAGATGGTCTTGCTTGTTGATATGGTTGGGATCCTAGCTGGTGTTTATCCCCTTCACCTTTTCCTTGAGGTTTACATTAGAAAACCGCGACAAACCAAAGGACTGTTCCAGAAAGCAGGTTTAACAAACTCTGAGTCTGATCCTGAACTCTTAAGATGATGAACGCTGAGATGGAGTTAAGCTTGTAGGCGATGAATGAAAAAATCCATCATCAATGGAGCTCCAATACTACAATTCACCATGGCAACAGGCACATATCGGCAAAGCCTCCATTCTAATGCACTGGATGTAGAAATATTAATAATTGGGATTGTGAGCTCCGCTGCCAGCGCTCAGTAGGATTGTGATAAATTTGTTCTATATTTGAAGGCCTATATGCAGACTTTGAGAGACAGAGACAAAACACAGGAGTCATGAAAATGAAAAATAGAGTTGAAAATTTCAAAACATAAATTGAGGACATAGGACTTGAGACATGACAGTAATCAGATCTAGTAATAATGTGGTTGGTGATTTGCACTTGAGTAGAGAAGACTAATAGGCTACAGGTGAGCATTCAGCTACTTTAACAAATCTAATAAATTTAAACATTGTTACTGAAAATGTTTTGACCAAACGCAGTCTGTTAAGAAAACGCATGTTCACATTCTGCAGTGGGTCCACCATCTTGCTCACTCAAATATTATCCGTCCGTCCGTCTGTGTGTCTATCCATCCATTATTTTCAACTGCTTATTCAAGGCGGGATTGTGGGGGCAGCAGACTGAGCAAAGAACATCAAATGCCCCTCTCCACAGCCACGCTTCCCATCTCCTCATGGGGGATCCTCAGGCATTCAAAGGCCAGATGAGACGTATAATCCCTGCAGGATGTTCTGGGTCAGCACTACCAGTCTACGTACCTACTTCCTACCAGTTGGACATGCCTTGGAACACTTCTAATGGGAGGCATTCAGGAGGCATCCTGATCAGATGCCCGAACCTCCTCAACTGGCCCCTGCGAAGGAGCAGTGATTTTACACCGAGCAATTTTCAGATGTCTGAGCTCTTCACCCTATCCTCCAACTGGGGGACTTTGAGAGCGACTTTGCAAACACTGTATGAAACAATGCACTGATCACAAAGAATATAGTGATGTTGCACATCACATTTAACAGCAGAACCTGGGCTACAAGGCTGTAAAAGCCTTTTTTACATGCCCCAAACACAGCTCAAACAACAACTAAATAAAGAACAACAAATCCAACTCCATACAGCACCGATATCCCAACCCACTCGGTATATTTTGGGCTCTGACTCGACCACACGTTATCAAAACACATGCCGTTGATCTCAAATGAAAGCTAAGACTTCGCTGTTTCCACACATATGCACCAAAGCACGCTACACCAAAGCAGCAGAGAGATAGAGGCCAAAGAACAACAACAACAACAACAACAGAAATCGTTTCATTTCGAGATTGTTTAGCTATAGTTGTAATATTTCTCTAACCTTGTTGTTTTTGCCGTGAAAAGCTCAATCACGCTTCATTCCCATTGCCCGACATGTTTTCCGTCATTCAAATAAATCCGGGCGAAAAATGACGGCCTTCAGGTTCTGGGGATAAGCATAACAATGACCACTCACAGCAGCCGTCATCTCCCCCACAATGTGTTCTGCTGACTCTGATTGGCTTACAGTGCTGTCAATCTCATTTTGGTGGGTATAGCATCTATTGGCTCTAACGAATCAAACGAGGTGTCAGTCACTCAAATCGACCAAGCCGTCAGGGAGATACGGGCCTCCAAACACAGAACAGAAAATCAGTTTCAAATGTAGTAGGTGTATTGGTCAGTTCAGAAAATCAGTTTCAAATGTAGTAGGTGTATTGGTCAGTTTGGAGTGGGAAATAGATGAAAAAAATGAAACGGACAGTTGTATGTGTATATCCTAAACAACATTAGGGATTTACAGAAACAAAAAAATGAAAGATATAGGATTGTACATGACAAAAATCACATGCAAACATGGTGCAATTTTGGAGAGCTCGCATGAAATTTCTGTACTAAAACCTCTCTAATATTCTTCTGCTTCACTTTATCAGAATCAACCTTTGCAGAGTTAATGTTCACATATTGTACTATGATTTGATAGTGGTTTAGAGCTGCAGCTGCATCATTCCAAAGGGATACTCATCCTGAAAATGCTTTTTATTTTTAGGTGAACCTCAAAATGTTTAATTTGTGCTGTGTGCCATCTTCATTTACTCTTCACATATAACACATATACTGATATTTACACATCTTAACAGATCTCACAAGTGTTCCCTTTACCATGACACCAAAAGTATTCAAATAGACCTTGTGGTTGCAGAGATATTTCATTTCATTATGAGTATGCAATTTTCGAGCAGAGGCCCATAAAATAGGCTTAGGGTTTAATCAAAAACTTTGCCTTCTGGCTCACCTCCCTGACAGTCTGGTTGCCAATCCATGTCACACTCCATTCTTTTTTTTTTTTGTAATTTTTTTATTGATTCCAGACAGCGTGATCCCATCCACATCTTACATCTTGTATACATGTTTTCCAGATATACAAAACAAACCCATACTCTATACAGGGGAATGAAAACATGAATAGGCATAAACACAGTTTAAGTTAAAGACCTCTAGTTTCCCGGCGTGGCACAGGGTGGTGCAGGGTGGCGAACCCCGCGCAGAGCTAGTTTCGAGCAGCGCAACNAAAAACCACTATTCAATGCAACTATCTGCAATCAGCACATAAATGTATCCGTATATCGACTGTCCCGTCACATCTGATGTCAGATCAAAGATATCGACTGTCCCGTCACATCTGATGTCAGATCAAAGGGGATTGGCACCGTTTGGCACGTTTGGAACGCGTAATGGAAACCCAACACACAGCTGCAGACTAATGAGTTCACATCCCTCTCAGCCAACCACAGACAGCCACAGCATCAGACAGGGAGTATAAATTCAACATCTGCCATCTTAGAAAAGTCAAAAGAAAAGAAACCGAGTGAGACTGCGAGAGAGAAAGAGAGAGTGCGTGCGCACAAGAGAAATGCAACATTGATTTCCAATTGTGATGACCTCCTCCCAGGCTACCTTTGCATCATCAGTCCGTGAAGCCAAACCAAAACCGGACCAAAACATCAGTTTCCTCCTGGGAGAAGTTTGGCCGTCTGACGCTGTTGCTCTCTTCTGCCATGGCGAATTGAGTAAAATCTCATTACGCCTTTGCGCGGCGCATTTCAGGGCGAGGAGAGGGGCTCATTTCATTGGTGTGATGTGAATCGGCTGTGTAAAACCCACTCCACGCCTTCTCTCCTCCCTCTTTCCGACTTGCGCAGGTAGGAGGGACGGAGGTGGGAAAGAGGAGTAGCTGCGCCAGCGCGGATGGTGTGCCAAACTTGCAAAATCTGCCTGGCCACACCCAGTTGGTGAAGCGCAGGTGCGCTGTGCCTCCGCCTCGCCCGGTCTGCGAAACTAGAGGCCAAAGTCGAGTAGACCTGAAATAATATGGAGTACTTTTGTCACTCCAATCCTTATTTTCATTCCCTTCTTGCCGAGTCCTTTTGTTCCCTGTTGGAGGGTAACAATGAGAATAAACACGTGAACCATGAAAAAAACAAACAAAACAAAAAAAACTTGAAGCATAAAGCAAGGGGATCTATACTTACTTGAGAAGGTCTGCTCTCAATGGTGATATAAAATCCACCCAGTTTTTCCAGAAATTGGTAAATTTATCAGATTCTAGTCTAACCGAGAAAGTCAGCTTCTCTATCCTATAAATATTATGCATTACCTCTACCCAATCCTCCATTTTAGGCACATCCTTTTTTAGCCACTTCTTGGTGATGGCTTTTTTACCTGCCACCAACATTATTCTGAATATATTTTTATCCCCTGAACTTGTAATTCCCTGGCTCTCTTTTCCTAAGTGCATAACCTCAAATGTAAATGGAAGTTTCACTTTCAAAATTTTCTCCATGCTTTTCTTTAAACCCTGCCAATACGGTATAATCTGGGGGCATTCCCAAAATACACGAAAATGATTGGCTTTATTTTCACCACAGTCTCCAATAGTGCTGCACAATTAATCTAATCACAATTGCAATCGCGATGTCAGGCCGTGCGATTACATAACCGCATAAAAGGCTGCGATTTGCGATTTAATGTAGCCTAAATAAATGTTAAGTGTGTGCCTGTGAACGTGACTGCCTCTCCTGTAGTGTGTGGAGTTTGTTGACTTCACGGCCACAAGCTATCCTGGTGCGTGCAGCACATATGGCAGGTGACCACCCGGTGTGCAGCAGTGACCAACACAGACGCTGAAGAAGAGCATGAGCTTGACCATGAACAGGCTGAGCTGGTGGCGAAAAAAACGTCTGTTACATGGCGATACTTTGGATTCAGGTACGGCGACGTTGAACAGAAAGACGTGCTGTTTAAGTGTAAAAGTTAAAGTCGCCACGTCCCATGGCAACACGACCAATCTATATCAGCACTTGAGACGGGACGTGGCGAATTTAACTTTTAAACTTTTACACAGTGCGTCTTTCTGTCCAACGTCGCCGTACCTGAAAGACGTGCTGTGTAAAAGTTTAAAAGTTAAAGTCGCCACGTCCCGCGGTAACTCGACCAATCTATATCAACACTTGAGACAGCACAGGGAAAAGTAGGAAGAGTGCATGCGAGAGAAAGCCAAGCCGTGTAATGTTAAAGACAAAGAGACAACTGAAAGCCGCCAGAGCCTCATAAAACAACATCCAAGCACAGTTAAGCAAACATTTGTAAGTGTCACAGGGAAATCATGGACTCCATAACAAATGAAAAATTGAGAAATTTTGCTCGGTTTCGGCCCACTTGACATGCTGCTGTGTTGTGCTATGGCGCTGGAATAACGTCCTTCCAGCCTCTTTCTCCCACTTTTTTTTTATATATGTTGTATTGTTACATTTAAAATTTTCCACTTTTTTATACAATTTTGTGATTAATTTCTTGCCCGGGTCCGATTCATATGCCGAAATAAATACTTTAATAATTCCTGACTGTACCTCAACGAAATTGAACTTTTTTATAGTTTGTTCCGTATAATGCCTTGTCTGTAGATATCTGTATAAATCCTGATTGTTTAAGCCATATTGATTTTTTAGATCTTGAAACCTTATAATAACTGTCATTTTAAAAAGCTCCCAAAATATTGTTGGTCCCCCGCCCAATCTACTGAAACTCCTATCAGTTGTGTTGGGTGTAAAATCTGAATCATGTGCAATCCATCGCAATACCCTACTTTGCTCTGTCAGGCTATTCTTTGATATAATCTCAAACCATATGTTAAGGGATACACCCAGCCATGGATTTAACTCATCATTAAGATGTTCCCTCAAATTTGCATCATTTATCATGGCCTGTATTGGAATAGTATTTGACGTATGACACTCAGTGTCCTTCCATCTTGCCCTGCAGGAAGGATTGCACAGGCTCCACAAAGTTTTTAGTTGTCTAGCCTGATAATAGCTCTTGAGACATGGCAGAGCTAGCCCCCCTTTAACTCTGGGCAACTGTAGAGTTCTAAATCTTATGCGTGGGTTTTTCCCCTGCCAAATGTATCTTGAGATGGATTTATCCCACTCTTCAAAGTCTTTGTCTGTTACTTCTACTGGCAAAGTTTGGAATATATACAGCAGCCTCGGAAGAACGTTCATTTTAACCCCCTCTACTCTTTAAACTAAACTTGTGAATGGGATTAAATTCCACCTGACCATATCTGATTTTATTCTTGAAATTAATTAATCATAATTTATAGATTTCAATCGAGATAAGTCTTGAGGTAGGTTTACTCCTAAATATTTCATGGATTTTGAATGCCAATTAAATCTGAACCTTTCTCTAACAGTTCGGTCCAATACATAGTTAAATGTGAGAACCTGGGTTTTTGTTGTCATGAGTTCTGTAAGGGACGCAATGGGTTGTGTTAAATATATTAACACATCATCTGCAAATAATGCTATTTTCTGTTCATCTCCTTCAATGTCTATACCTTTTATATTTTCAGTTTGTTTTATCCATTGGCTCAGAGGTTCCAAATAAATAGCAAATAGAAGAGGGTTAATTGAACCCACATTCTAGTGTGAAAGAGTTTGAGAGATTTCCATTCATTTTAATCCTGGCTTTGGGTTTATCGTATATAGATTGTATGGTCTTGACAAATGTTTCATGAAAACCGAATCGCTCCAGCACCATGTATAGAAAATTATATCTGGCAAAATTGTTTCTAAGCGTCTGGCTAGGATAGCAGTGAATAATCTGTAGTCTTGATTAAGAACACTAACTGGTCTATAATTAGAGCACTCCATTTTGTCCTTTACTTCTTTCGGAATAAAGGAAATGAAGGCTTCCCTCCAAGAGTTTGGAATTTCTCCCTCTTTTAGCACCCAGTTAAGTGCATTTTTTAAGAGGGGGATCAATGGTTCCCTGGGCACTTTATAAAACTCGGAGGTGTATCCATCTGTGCCCGGAGCCTTGTTTGTCTTCAGCTTTGAAATCACCGACTTTATTTCTTCTGATGTGATTTCCTTAATCAGAGCTGAGTTTTGGTCCTTTGTCACTCTTGGTAAATTTAATGAATCTAACAATTGGAATATCTGATTTTTATTACTTATCTTTGGTTGAGAATATATATTCTTGTAATATGTTTAAAAACATTTATGTATCTCTTCTGTCTTATATTTTTTCAAATTAGTAAATGAATCCCTAATTTTGTAAATGTTATTAATTGCCATTTGCTTTTTTAATCTATAGGCCAGCAGCTTTGTAGACTTACTTCCTGCTTCGTAATACCTAGGGATGTATATCATTAGGATTTTATCGATACCGATACTGATATCGATACTGCTTATCAATACCAATACTTAAAGATACTCTTATCGATACTACTATACATAATTTGGTGTAAAAAATAATGATGTGAAAAGATGTTAAGGAGATTCAGCTTTTTAATTCAAAATCAGCGAGCAAATCTTGTCTCTAACAACTGTCATAAGCCCTGTTGAGGATGGGTTTAAGTTTAACTTAAGCAGGTATGAGGGTTTCAGATAGTATCTCTCTGGGAGGGGGCTGGTAACCTGGCTTAAGGGCTTTGGTCATCTCCCTACAGGAAAATAATAATCATAATTAAAAAAAAATGACAGTACAGCTCACACTGACTTCAAACTTGTGCAAAATTTTTATTTATTTATTTTTTAACTTGTGCTAACATTACTAGCTAGCCAAGCTATATGGTTTTGCTATGCCTACTGTAGCTAAACCACTTGGACTGAACTGTACTAAAGGGCTGTAGATCTTTGACAATAAACTTAGCCCTGTGGCATTCTTCAGTCTTTTTGGCAGTCATCTTCCGTTTGCTGGCGATGGTGAATGGGGTTGTTGGGGTTGTTGGGGGTGTTGGCGGTGGCTGAGCTGTAGTGGCTGCTGCCAGATAGAAATGTTTGACGTTACATTTCACCATCATTAGCGCGTATGCCGTCTAGACGGCCGAGGATAATAATAGTATATTAAATGTCATTAGATTACTGAACTAACAACACACATAAACTTGTAATGCTTCCTTCTTAAATGCATTAGCTAGCTACATTTCATACCTTGACTTGACGTTGCTGAGGCAGTCTCGGGGTCGGAGAAGGGAAGCTGCTTTGAGGACGACACTGCGTTCCTAGCTGCTGGGCTAACGTTACTTGACGCTCTGCTTAGGCAGTCAAACACGCTGCACTCCTTCACCTTAATATTATGAGTGACTTGCAAGTGTTTCATGGTGTTGCTTGTGTTTCCTCCCTTGCACGAAACTAGTTTCTGACAAATATTGCATCTAGCTGAGTTTTCATTTGGTTTGGTAAAGTGAGCCCATACTTTTGAAAGGCGCGCTCTGAGTGGAGATGAAGCAGGAGACGAAGCGTCATTACCTGACGAGGCGGTTGCGTCATTAACCCTTTGATGCATGCACTACAAAATTACCAATAGCAGCACCATTTGTCAGAAAGCTTTGCGGTTCTAAAGGACCGACACAATTAGGAACTGGTACCAGAAAGTACTGGTTCTCGATATACATCCCTAGTAATACCTCTGTTTCATGTACATCAGCTTTTTTTTAATCTCCTGTGCTAAAATATAATTTATCTCAGTTTTAATCCTTTTGATATCTTGGTTTATTTTCTCATCCACCTTATTTTTGTCTTCTTTTTCTAGTTTTCTAAGTTCTGATTCTAACTTATTGAGTTTTTCCTGTTTTTGCCTTTTCAAATACGCTGATTTAGCTATTAGTTTCCCTCTAATCACTTCTTTACACGCATCCCACAGCATAGATGGAGACACCTCACCATTATCATTTTCCCTTACATACGTCTGAATTTCTTTAATATATTCCTCCTTCATTTGTCCTTTTAGTACATTTATATTTAACCTCCAAAGTGTTGCTTTTGTTTCTCTTGACATAGCGAGAGTTATATATACTAGACTATGGTCTGATATGTCTCTTATTCCAATTTCACATTTTTCAATCCCGTAACTGTCCTTGTTTGTACATTAAAAAATAGTCTATTCTAGAGTATATTGAATGAGGTGCCGAGAAATATTTATAGTCTTTTCCTTTAGGATTTCATTCTCTCCATACGTCTATTAGCCCCGATTCTGCCATTAATCCTACAAATTTCTTACTAATTGTTGATTTTTGTATTCCACTGACAGAACAGTCAAGTTGTGGGTTTAGTCTGAGATTTGGGTGTCCGCCCCATATCATAACACCTTCCCCCTCTGATACCACCAAATCAAATAACTGCCTGTAAAATATCCAGTCTGACCCTGGGGGGGGGCATATACATTAAGAATAGTGACCAACTCACCCTCTAGTCTCCCCTTGATCAATATATACCTTCCCTGTTGTCTGATGTTTCTGAAAGTTTTTCAAACGTAATCTTCCCTGATACCACTTTGGCCACTCCTCTTCTATGACCTGTTCCATAAGATGAAGAAAATATTTGATTAAACCCATTTCTTTCAAGTTTTTCATGCTCCCTCTCTGATAGGTGTGTCTCCTGCAACATAGCCACTCCCACCCCCTCCTTTCTCATCTTACCTGATATCTTGGACCTTTTAATTGGATTAAGTATTCCATTCACATTATATGAAGCTATTTTCAATAACTTTTTCTGGGTTGCCTTATTCACTATTTTCCCCCTTCCTCCGCTCCATACTTACCCCTTACGGTACAAAATTGGCAAACTGCCTTGAACAATACAGAACCAAAAACATCAACATTTACCAAAGAACTAGTGATCTTAAAGAAAACTTCCTTGTGTGGGGTCTGCGTTTTGACCCTGAATGAGTCCTGATGGTAAGTCTGCTCTGAGGGATGAGCTCTTCCTCCAGGGGAAGTGGGCCCTCAATGCAGCAGTCAGCTTTGTCCATATGTGTCCAATATCTCCCAGAAAAATAGAAAGAAGAAAAAAAGCAAAGCCAAAATAAATGGAACCCCGACTTTGTATATATTAGGGCATTAACGACTTTGATTTTTTTCAGGTCGACTTATCTGTCAATAAAGTCGAGTCGGGTCGACAAGTCATTTGATGACGTCATCACATTGACACGGCGGAGGAAAGTGAAGTATCTCCACACATGTGATGTGTGTCTGTCAAGGCCCGAACATACTCGGGCGGAACTCTGCGGAGGTCTGCGCGGACTCAAACCGGAAGTCCGCAAGCCCTGTGCACGCAAAGCTCAGATTTTACAACCGTGCGGACTCCGCTCCGCGCACCAGTGACTGCTCGGCATGTATTTTTCACATCGCGGGGATTTTTCACGGACATTTTTACAGGAAACTACAATGCAGAAGTGCGCTCGATTATGAAAGCCCGAATGACTGCGGACATTCCTCGCGGAGTCCACTCCGCTTATAGTATGCCGTCAAGGATAAAGTATCAGCGTAATCAGCGGCAGCGATTGCATTCCGTACACAAGCACAGAGAGAGAGAGAGAGGGAAAAAACACACGATTTGTCGAATCCTCCCTGGGGGTGTGGACTTGTGCCACTGACGTCGACACGTCGACAAATCGACTTTTCTGTTAATGCCCTAGTATATATATATGTATGTATATATATGTATATATATATATATATATATATATATATATATTTATGTATATGTAGAGGAGATACCCTTGGCGAAATTACCCAAGTTATATAGACCGAAACAAACTTAAATATGAGGGGGCCCGATTCTCACCTTAATCTTTTGAAGTACACAGTCTAAGTACAGTGGTGTGAAAAAGTGTTTGCCCCCTTCCTGATTTCTTACTTTTTTGCATGTTTTCCACACTTAAATGTTTCAGATCATCAAACAAATTTAAACATTAGTCAAAGATAACACAAGTAAACACAAAATGCAGTTTTTAAATGAAGGGTTTTATTAATGAGGAAGAAAAAAATCCAAAGTTACATGGCCCTGTGTGAAAAAGTGTTTGCCCCC
>NC_065508.1:37806168-37819080 GCF_006386435.1 Epinephelus moara | reverse complement strand
GGGGGCAAACACTTTTTCACACAGGGCCATGTAGCTTTGGATTTTTTTCTTCCTCATTAATAAAACCCTTCATTTAAAAACTGCATTTTGTGTTTACTTGTGTTATCTTTGACTAATGTTTAAATTTGTTTGATGATCTGAAACATTTAAGTGCGGAAAACATGCAAAAAAGTAAGAAATCAGGAAGGGGGCAAACACTTTTTCACACCACTGTATATAGAAGCTATTTAGTCCTCATCCATAAATCCCATGTCCAGCAAATCTTGTCTTAGTTCCTCCTAAAGGCTTAGAGTTTTTGTTTAAATCCTGGATCTGTCTCTGTGGGTGTCTGACCCTTCTTTGCATGACTGGCCTGCCAGGTTAGGCGCTTGATCCTCTCCAGTCCGCTCTCCTTAGGTTTCACCACTGTCACCTGAAGCCCTCTCCTCGCCATGTCTGTAGTCACCTCCTCAGCCATGTTGTAAACACAGATCTCACCCTCGTAGAACACCCGTAATCTCGCTGGAAACGGTGTTTGGAAGCTTATTTTCTCCTCTCTCAAAACTTTTTTGCCTCTGTATATTCCTTCCGCTTTCTCAATACCTCCGGAGAGTAATCATGGTCCAGAAACACTCTTTTCCCCTCATACACCAAGCCTCTCTTCTATGGAGGTATTTTTGTGTCTTTTTGTTGCAATCATATAAAACTGTTTTGAGAGCATATTTCTTGAACTGCAATTAAAATCAAGTTTGTAAGTAAAAATGTATGATCCTTTTTCTTGTAAATCAGTCCTCTTTGCTTGCAAGTTAAAACGTTTTGCTTGCAGATCAGTCCTCTTTGCTTACGAGTTAAAGTTTTGCTTGCAAGTTCAACTGCACTTAATGGGCGGGGCCTACGCTGATGGATGAGAGAAGAGTTTCTATTGGTGGGTCTGACGTGGCTCCATACATAGAGAGTGGGCTACACCCACAATTCCCTCTCTCCCACTGGAAACGCTTGACAGTCGGCATTACTGCTACACCCCGGGGCAACGATGGTAGTGACTGTTACACCGTCGTATAGTTGTGCCCTGGCTAAACAAAAGCAAACTAGATGCACCAGTTTAAATAAAACTTTCTTGCTATTATTAGGCACACGGACCCGTGTACTTCTGATACCATGTATTATTCTATGTGATTTGGCTGTTTGTTGTTGTAGATGGGATAACCACAGTATTTTATTATCTGTCTCCATTGTTTGACGTCAGAACGACGGTAAATAGCTCTTTTCTAAAAGTTTACTAACTACTAAAATCCCACATCCTGTGTTAAATACAATGTATCTTAACTGTATTTACAATGAAGCTTGATTCTGCACTCTGCACTTAGCCAATATGTGAATGTTTACCGTTGCTATGACAACAATTGACAGCTGACGTTAGCGTTAGTTAGCTTAGCTCAATCGTCCGACGAACAATAACCTATAAAATTCTAATTCAACATATTTAAACAAAATCAACAACAGCTACCAACAGTTACAGTCCTTACAACCTTAGCTAATGTGTTGTCATAGGTCAAAATTAAAAGTAATAACAGCGTAAATCCCTGAGGAACTATGCTAGCATTAGTGAAGGTTGCATTCACTCGTATGCAGTTACCTTACGTTACAGTTCAAACAATATTACGAAGCACAATACAAACTATATAAACAAGTTATCTATTAAGGGTACACTACTGATAAAATCTGAAGGTGCTTAGGTGACATTTACCCACCTGAAAGAATGAATGAAAACAAACTGTGGTTTTGCTGGTTTTCAGTAGCTCTAGTACTCTAGGTGTAACTGCCAACTGAAGAACCAACCGTTTATATACCCAGATTTGCTCATGTGCCTTTACTCAAATCAGCTCTGCTTTAAATTGAATGGGGGGTATCTGTATGGTATCTGTAGATACAAAATCGATATCATGTGCATACAATAATGTCACAATTGAGTGGGCATCGCCACCTACTGCTTTGACATGTGTATTACATCACTTGGTAGCGGGTTTTGTGGTTTCGTGTGGATATCATATTTTTTTTATCACACCACTCGTGTAGACGAATGTTTTTTGGAAACTGGAGGCCAAAAAACTTCGGTTTCAGAATTGATTTTCGCCACAGCTCCCCTGTGAACTACAGAACTCCCATGTTGCTTTGCAAGCGTACTAGGCTGATGAGTAGAATTTAAGAAACAGGCTAAATGACATGATGTTGCACACTCTTGTACAGTAGGTGGCGGTATGCACCTTTGAATTTTTTGCAATCCGCCAACCGAGAGAAGAAGAAAAAAAAAATGCTTTGCAAGCTGTCATTCTGATTGAAACTGGCCAATAGAGATGTGTCTTACAGCTTTCAGTTTAGGCCCCGCCCACCAGGTTCAACTTTTTACTCGCAAAGCTTTTTGACTTGCAAACAAAAAAAATGACTCGCAAACAAAACTTTAGGATTTGCAAACAAAACTTTTGGATTTGCAAACAAAACTTTTGGATTTGCATTTTTTAATCAATAATCTTTTTACTTGCAATAAAACATTTTTTGATTGCAATATTGATACTTTTGCTCTCAAATCTTATTTTTGATTGCAAAACCCACTCTGTTTGATTGAATAATAAAGAAACAAATGTAGCTCCATACTCTTCTGCCATGCTATCTTAATTATCTCCTCTTTGTTTCTGAAACATCTCACAACAATGGATCTCGGTGGGGAATCCAGGGGGGGGCCGTGACGCTAGAGCCCGGTGGGCTCTCTCAATCGAGAGGTGAAGGGACGGGGGCAACTCCAGTTTTTCACGTAGGAGCGCCTCAATAAAGTCAATCATCGATCTGGCGCTGTCCTCCGCTCCCTCCTTCACCCTATGAATCCTGATGTTTTCCTTCCTCAAGCGTCCCTCCTGATCCACCAACCTGTTTTCGAACTGTTTCTGTAGCTCCAGAAGTTCAAGTGTTGCACTCACACTCCATTCTACCCTCACTCGTGATAAAGACCCCAAGACACTTGAACTCCTTCAGTTGGGGCAGTAACTCACTCCTAACATGGAGGGGGCAATCCACCAATTGCTGGCACATATAATCTCAAATATTAAAGGAATTAATGTTTCCTCAGTGCAACCAATCAGATCATAAATTATGGGGATAATTATTCATTAATCCAAAGTATCTAAAGCTTCATGCCGATTTTTACAGTTTAAACTAAGATTACACATGATGTGCCATAAACATTGTAGTGGGACTGCTCTAACAAACTGACAGCTGTCCTCAGCATTTTAAAAGGACATGCAGAGGTTTGATTCTGAGCTGAGGGTGACCTGATGCTGCGTAATATTTGAATGAGTGCAAAAATTGCTGCTCTAAGAAACTACTGATGGCGCATAAAAGTGGTAACTTTAGATCATCCTTAGTAACAAACTAACATTTAATTGAGATTTAGATTCTGACATACAGAAAATCTCTACTAATTAATGTGCTTCGTTACATGATTTGATACAGGCTGAATCAATGACAAAATGAAACGTTGTTTGGCTCTGTCAGAGGCAGGAGACAGAGAGAAACTCAGGGTTTGTTAGAGAAAACCAGCCAGCGAGCAGGTTAGGTTCACAGAGTCAGTTTTCACGGTAACTCACTCAGAGTTTAAGTGACCTTTATCCCTTATCTCAGGGTTAACTAACTCTGAGTTTTCACTTAACCTGCTTTCTGAAACAGAGCTCAGGTCTCAGAGTTAGTAGAAGGAGAGTTTAGGATGTGTTGGTGAATTGACGATTTCTCTGTACTGATAAGTGACACTTACTCATGTTATAATTGTTCATTATTCTTCACTAAATAAATGTAAGATGATAATAATAACAATAATAATAATAATAATAATAATAATAAATCGTTCATAAGCATTTGCATTAATTATTTGAGTTAACCCTTCATGGCTGGCCTCGAATGGATATTCATTTATTACAGCAATGTAATTAGTTTGGTCTGTTCCACAACAGGCACATTCTGGTAATTGCAAAACAGAGAAACAGGTGCTGGGATTGAATCTCAGCAGATTGTTATCCTTTAAGTGTTTGTCCTTTTAGCAAGCTGTTCTCCCCAACCCTTTTTTCTGATGTCGCACACAGCACCTCTGCTGAAAGACATGTACTGTAGACTAAGATAGCCACAAGCATTACTGCCTCACAGTCCCATTCTGCCTTTAATGATCCTTGTGTTTATCTTCCTCCTCCTGTCTGTTGAAGCACTTCTAGACCATGTTTTACTGCATGTTTTACAAATTAAGAAAAAATAGACACTATTTATGTATTACATATTACAAAAATGGTGTGTATATATATATATATATATATACACAACTCAAGTTCACTGCCTGAACTAGCTCACAGGCGCTGCTCCATTTGTATTGAAAGTGAAAATGAGCTGTTCATCCTGCTGGTTCTAAAAGTTTACATTCATTTGCAACAGCTGTTCTTCTCTGAACCTCCGAATTCAGAGAGGGGACACAAAATGATACAAACAGAAACACAGGCATTTAAAATTTGCCCCAAACCCAAGGTGCCTGTGGTTTCAGGTCCCCACATTGTGCTGCAGTAAGGAGACATTGATAAATGATTGTCTTTTGGAGTAGTTTTGTTATTCCTCCATTATTTATGTTCATGTTTGACTTTGAAAATACTGTTAGTTTGTCTGCCATTGTCTCCTAATGTTAGCCTTTTTTACCGTCAAAAACAAAACAAAACTGAAGCATCTTTCTGGTAATCCTAAACCCTCAGATTGAGCAAGTTTGATTTCTTACTTACTTACTTACTTACTTATCTTTTATTGTTGATGTTGCATTTTAAATGCTGATGTCCATTAGTTACTGTACATTTACAGGTCTTTGACTCTTTTGGCAATGCAGATTATTCAGACAGATTGAGAAAAGCTTCTAGACAGCCGGTCAGGTTACACCATGCTTATATCCCCCACTAAGTGTATTTAATACATGGAGTATTCCATGCTGCTGTCACCATTTTTAGAAAGGGTTTCGTTTAAAACATATGGAAATGCATGGGGCTCTACCAGACTCAGAATTATGCCAGTCAAATCAGACTCATGTATGGACGCAGATCTTTGCACGTGAAGGAGGTGATGGACTGTGTTATATTCTTAGCGCTCTCAGAGTTAAATGGTCAAGCCAAGTGTGTTTAGTGTTGGTTGATTTTTCGGCGGAGCAGGTTTAATGTTAGCTTGGCTGTCAGCGGCTAACACATTTCTGGATGGTGGAGTGTGAGGTGAGCCCTCATGTTCGTAGTATTCCCAGTATTTTATGCTTATATGACACTGCTTGCAAATCGCATGTGTCATATCCAAGTTCTCCTTTCCTTCCTTATTAAAAAATCCAAAATAAGTCCAGATGTTTGATATAAATGCCGATGGCACATTTCTGATATCTTTGTGTGGTGCCTCCATCTTTGTTTTGGTGAACTTCCTGCCAAATGCCTCTGACTGAGACCTCTGCTGACCTCACTAAGAAAAAAAACATCAGCACCATTTAGTGGGCCGAAAAGCAATTTTATTATTCTGGTACCAAAAGTTAAAAAGTTAAAAAGTTTAAAATGTGTATATGCAAAAATTAATGATATATACTGTATATATATATAATAAAAGATACTTGGCGTCAGTGTATCGATACAATATCGCCACGCAAAATATCGCAGTACTATGCTGTATCGATTTTTCCCCCATCCCTAGTAAATACACAGTGCTTCCATTAAAAAAAGAAAAAAAAAACATAGTCTGGTATTGCAATGTTGTGGTTATCACTACAGCCATACTCTTAACAATCTCTGCTTGCACTGGACACACAAAACGCAAGCAGTCCAAATGGCCCCCACTTGGTATGTCCACAGACAGCAAAGTGATATGAATCAAACTAAATTCCCAAATACTGATATCAGTATTGATCCGGTATTGGACAGGCTTTGCTTCCCACATCACCCTTTAAGGTCCGGTGTGTAGGATTTAGGGGGATATAATGGCAGAAATTGAATACAATATAAAAAATTTAAATTGTTGAGTTTTCATTATCGTAGAATGAGCCACTTATATCTACACAGGGAGTGGGTCCTTTTCCATGGAGTCCGCCATGTTGCACCGCCATGTTTCTACGGTAGCTAAGATTGGACAAACCAAACACTGGCTCTAGATAGGGTCATTTGCTTTTTCACATTGGCCACTGTAATTAGCAGCCCATCCAAGGCAAGCCAAATAGTGTTGGAAAAACACTGATTTTTAACGTGAAACTGCTTTATTCAATGTTTTTACCAGTTTAAATTCCACGGCCCATTTGTTTTCAAGAGGAAGCGACCTCTGTGGGTAATTTGGTAGCATCTGGATCTTAAGGGCCCGATCACACACAAAGTGTTTTATCAGCTGGAGGTGGCTTTTTGTAATTGTTTTTAATGAGAATGAAGCTTTTTGTAATTATTTTTTATGAGAATGAAGCTTTTTGCTCACTGTTTTTACGTTGCTGTGTGCCTCTCGTTTCTGAACTCTAGCCACCTGGTTTTTGCCAATCAGATGATTTGAGAGGCGGGCCTTCTGTGGTTTACAGTTGGTAAACAACAGAGGACAAACTGGTGGTAGTGGTTGCTGGATATCCAAAGCTATATGAGTTTACAAACAGCAGTTTGTAAACTTTTTTTGGAAGCATATAAGCGCAGTAGTTGAAACGGCCATCATAGAGGCAAAGCTCCTGGAACAACTCGTGGTGCTCCCCGTGATCCGCCCTCTTTTTAAGGGTCTCATGTACCCACACAGATCTCCACTTTACTGTGCTCAACAAAGTATTTGCTGACAGCCTCTCACCCTCAACCAGAACTAGAGCAAGTACCCTCTGCCTGAGCATTTTATGAACTAGCTACTAATAACTGTGAAATAAATAGATAAATAAATAAACAGTAGATTGATTAGATGGGTAGCTTAGGGCAAGGCGATGATGGGGCACCTCACATTTTGAAATCTGCAAACCGCTTTCTGTGTGGTTAGTGTCTAAGTTATCAGAGAAAACAGCTGAGCACACATTAGCAGTAGCTTCAGTGACGTATCTGCGATGAGCCAAACACCATTAAAAAATACAGTGATTTGTAACATGAAACTGCTTTATTTAGTTAGAGGGAATCTCTTGCGCTTCAGCCCTTCCACAAGGGAGGTCGGTGCTTCTCAGACATTCTTCCACAGGGTTATTTTGATCTGCTTTATTTAGTGTTTTTACCAGTTTTAATTTTCTCATCCCTTTGTTTTGGAGAGGAGGGGACCAATGTGGAAAATTTGGCTCCAGGTTAAAACCTCCTGAGGAATGAACACTATAGGAATCCTAACCGGGTGTTCACACTTTGCACATGGGACAAGTTTCAGCTGGTTGCAATGTGCAATCCTTATTGCTTGATACCACTAAATCCTACGAACTGCTCCTTTAGTATAAATGACGCTGCACACTACTGCTTATTATTTTTCATAGCACAGGTTTATAAAAGTTTTCTACAGCCATCTTCGCTTGTGTGTGGGAAGAACTGATATTAATAAATGACTCCATTTTTTTTGGTTAGTCTCTGAAAATGTTTCTGCAGACTCACATTTATGCTGCAACACCAAGACTAGTGATTTGCCCTTGCCTTAGTTATTTGCAGGTGTAATAAAATCCTGTTGGTTCCTTGTGCACACAAAGCCTTCCCCTGTTTGACTCTTACTAATGACAGGCAGTGCAGGCAGCAGACCATCTTCTGGGTGCAGGAGAAACTAGCTGCCTGCATAGCTTTCTTACAGGCCACAGAGGGACGAGCAGTGAGTACATCTGATTAGCTGTATCGACTGGTAAAATGCTACCACGCCGGGTTTCCGCTCATAAAGCCAAGCTACATAGTAATTAGCTGGGGATCGATGTGGCAGTCCTGCAGCTAGTCCACAGACACACAGTTGCATTGGGACTGCTTCATCACTGAGCTAACAGAGTGGATTCTTTTTGTTGAAGGTTAAAGGTTGAGGTCTTATTAAGCATCAGGTGCATAACTGTCAAATGACCTCTCTCATGTTTTCATCTGACCACATTCTGTCAGACAAATTAAATGAAAAAGACTTTGTCAAGATAAATCAGATTTATGTGTCTGCAAGGGCTGTTAATCTTTCTTTTCCCACCCATTGGCCTTGGCTCTGTATTGGATTTGTTACTGGCTGTCTTTGCTGTCCTGAGTGATGGAACTTGTAGCTTAGCACATGTTTGTGTTATCACACACAAACACTCACTTCCTGGGTGAAACTCAGTTGCCTTCTAAAGACCCTCTTGCTATATTTCTTTCTAATCTGAACCATCTCCAATGTGCATTGTGGCATTTCTGTTAAACGAGAGGAATCAGCTTACCACTCCTGCCTTGTTTACTTTAAATTGACTGATGTCACGATAGCCTAAAGATTAGAGAAGCATGCTTGTCAATGAAAGGTGAGGAATGGAGTGTCAGCAGTGGCTCAAACAAATATAAAGCTGGACTTGAACAGGTGGCTTTACCCCCCCTGCCTCAAATACTAGACCTCTGTTAAGTGCCCCTAGAGGAAAAGTTAATCTTTTTGGGAAAACCACTTATTTACCTTCTGACAGAGAGTCAGATAAGAAGATAGATAACAGTCTCAGACATGAGAATGTTGTTGATCTTCGCATCTAACTCTGCTAGAAAGTGAATAAGCATATTTCCAACAATGCTGAATGATCCCTTTAAGCAAAGCACTTATTCGTTGCTGTTGTTGACTGAGCAATAAAGGAAAGCTGTTGTAGGTCTTGTGGTTGTCATTAGTTATTTTCAAATCCCTAACAAATAACCGTAAATAGTAATTTTTTTTCTCTATTAACACTACTAACTTCATTCATTCATTTTCTGTAACCGGCAATCCTGTTGGGGGTCTTGGTGGGATAGACCCTATCCCAGCTGACATTGGGCGAGAGGCAGGGTACACCCTGGACAGGTCACCAGACTATCACAGGGCTGACACACAGAGACAGACAACCATCCACACTCACATGCACACCTACACTCAATTTAGAGTCACCAGTTGACCTGCATGTCTTTGGACTGTGGGAGGAAGCTGAAGTGACTGGAGCTCCACACAAAACTGTGGACAACAATGCTAACCACTACACCGCCACTGTACAAAAAAATAGAAAATCACACTTGGCTTCTTAGGTATGTCAGTTTTAGTTAATTCCATTTTATCAATTTTTTTTAATTCAAGGACTTTCAATGACCTGTGTACATTTATGCATAAAGAAATTCAGCAGACTCATCTAACAAAAAGTTTTTTTTTATCATAAGTGTGTTTTAGTTATTCAAGGAGGGCACATGGTTTCATAACACAGTTAAATTTAAATTTGTCTGCAATTTGCTTACCTTGGTACAATTCCGACCAGCAATGTATCAACGTCAGGCGACTTCCCACGCTATTTACCTGAAGCCGGATGTCCACTGGAGCCGTTGCGTGCACAATCCGGCTGAGGCGTGGGTGCCAGAGCTAATCGCGTACATTCATGTCAATGGAAGCTGCTGCACCAGAAGCGGCTTGGCGCTCCGCTCCGCAAAAAATACGCGCCGGGTCTATTTTCGACAGATGTGGCGCATCAATTTGCACAGACCTATGAGTCAAACAGGAAATCAGGCGCAGAAAAGACGAGAGTATCCGGTCAATTTTCAAATTAAAACACCTATGAAAACTCCTGATCGTATTTCACATCGCTACATCACCATGACGTCAAAGTGGTTGGCCCCAGACCTGAAGGGGGTTGTTGATGTCTTTATACCTCCAGGGTTTCCACAGATTATTGCGTGACATTATGATCTCGCGATCCGCCAATTCCAGCCGCTCGCGTGCATCCAGTGGACATCCAGTATGCTGTCCGGTCAAGCCACACAATGGGCTGGACGTTAAAAAAAAAAAAAAGGACTCGGCGACGGCGGAGTGAGATTTCTTAAACGGGCGTGAGAGAGTGACATTGATGGTGAATGAGTGACAGTCATGCCAGATGCGTGAGAGTTGGCAACCCTGGTTAGTGGCTTCAGTTTGAGCTGCAAAACCCTTTCAGCATAGTCAACAATGCTAAAGGGGTTTTATGACACAAAATTGAGCCGCTTACTCACTGGGGCAAGGGCACAGTTTTTTCACAGCAACACTTTTGGGTTGGGCCTGCGTTAAGTTGTTAGCGGTAATGGCCAAATAAGTGTTGCTGCTAGCTAGCTAGCTCCTATTCAACCCGGATGGTGCACAGTGCAGTAAACTGAAGAGTAGCAAAATTAGCCCTATAGACTGACATGTGTAACGGGTCACAAATATTCTCAACAGTTAAGTGATTAATGGTTAACCACTGACATCCCTAGTCTGCCTATATGTCTTTTCTTCTCTTTCCTTAATGTTCTGTGGTTACCATGGTCGTGAAACACCTGGAAACGTCAGAGTTAGTCAAAATCATTGAAACTCTTGAAAAAGTCATGGAATTTGGTAATGTGTGTCACAGTAATCTTCAGTAATCTTTCACGTAATGTTACATAATGGCAAATTGGTTTTCTTTTGCTGTCAACTTAACTTTGTTCTAATATGTGTCAAAGTGTGACTTTTATTTTGGTTTGTTTATTGTCATGCACGCTTTGTCATTTTCTCTCTCAGTTTATCTCTTTTTTCCTGTCTGCCAGTTATGTTTGAATAGAGTTTGAATCTGATTTGTTTGAAAAATGCCAGGCAAGGGGGGAAAGAAAAAAAAAAACACTTTATTATGGGTCCTTGAACAGTCATGGGAAAAGTTTGGAAATTTTTGTCCATGAAAATGTGTGGGAACCCTGGGGATCATCATAAAGGCACTAATGTAATCACTGAATGTGTGAAGATTGTAATTGTGTGAAAATGCTGAATAGCAGTTGCACTTTGGAGTATGGAAAATTGAAATTAAATCTTGAAGCGTTGTTTTTCTTTACACTGGAATCTAGCTGAAATGTGTGGGTTTAAAATAAACCTACACATAAAGATGTAGATTAATAACTGACGTGGCTAACTTGTGATGGCTGTTACCGCAGGTGCCCACGGAGTGCGAGAGGAGCCCCAGTTTGTGACGGCACGTGCAGGAGAGAGCGTCATCCTGGGATGCGACGTGTCCCACCCCCTGAACGGCCAGCCCTATGTGGTGGAGTGGTTCAAGTATGGAATGCCCATTCCCTTCTTTATCAACTTTCGCTTCTACCCTCCTCATGTGGACCCGGAATATGCTGGTAAGATGGTGAAAGCAGTCGCATTCACACTGTAAACAGTGACTTAATAGGCTGAGAACCAAACTTTTACTGCCTGCTCTGGTTGAAACTTTTGAATCTGTTGAATCTCTGACCACAGTCAGCATCACTGATGGGTGCGGTTGGAACTGTGTCCTTTTGCACCTATTATTACATTCAGTAGTGAGGTCACAGTGTATGTGCACACCCTTGAGTACACCTCTACGTCACTGCAGGGAGGTGAGAGGTTAAACCACCAGCAGAAACAAATGTTTTAGCTGATATTAGGTTTAAGAGTTGAGTTGAGTTGAGTTGAGTTGAGTTGAGATGAGATGTTAGGTTGTTTTTTAAGGGATTTCACAGTCATCTGCTGAGGGAAGAAAGTTTCTCTGAGCTCACCTTAAATCTTAACCTGGACATACTAGCAGGATTTATGATATCAGAGTTTGGAAGCCAATTGTGGTCCAGTATGAAACTTACACATGTTCTGTGGAAATTTGAAGCTTCCAGTTGGGCTGAACGATATAAGAAAAACATGCGATTAGGGCTGCTTGATTATGGCAAAAAATAATACTCACAATCATTGTCATTGATATAGAAATCACAATTATGTAATGATTATTTAACATGATTACTCATTGAGAACATCTTGCACTTATTGAGCATTAATTCTGGTGTTTCTTTTCAACACTGAATGTCTTTTAACTTAAATCTAATTGAACTATAAAACTATGAAATAAATGACAATAAATAAATAAAGGTGATAGACTGTGATGCAGTGTAAGGAGTAGAGGGGACTTTACCTTTTTGTGCTTTTATTACTGGGTCATACACCACTTCAAGTGCTGGAACAAATTGGTTGTGTTGCTTTGAGGTACAGCCATGACCATGTTACACATCTTGCACGATTGCAGTTTGTTCCAAGTTCAACTCCACGAAATCAAAGTGTTTCCACACCTCAAAGTTTGTTTTTCCTTTCTTCTGGAACCAACATCTCTCTTTCTGCCGTCTTCTTACAAGCTCTGCAGACAAAGTTTCATAACAATGGTAGAGGCACTGCATCTTGACTGGCTGTTTTCAGCTCACACTTAAACTTCTGTTTGAACTTTGGGGGGAGGGGCCGAGCACATCCACTGGGAAAGGGTGCACTTGATTTATAAAATAAGAGACATACCGGAAACAACATTGGTAGACTTGTCGTGGGGCACAAAATCGTTTTATCTTGATGATCTTGTTTTGAAGATCGAGGGAAGCAAAAATCGTAACGGACAATAAAATCTGATTAATTGCCCAGCTGTACATGCGATATGTAATAATGTTGTTGAATATTGCAATGATGATATGACTCACAATAAATGAGCAATAATAATAATAATCGCATTTTAATTTCAGTTTGTTTAATGTTTTAATGTCTTTCTGGTTGAGGTTTGCTCTGCTAATATACTGTAGACCCCAATCACTGAATAGCTCTGCTAATATACTGTAGACCCCAATCACTGAATAGCTTATACACTAGGGATGCACCAAATATTCAGTAACCGAATATATTCGGCCGAATATTGCAAAAAAACACACATTCGGTATTCGGAGGAATAAGTGAAAAGCAAGGCCGAATAATAGCGGCGTGTTTTGAAAACGCAATCAAACAGCGTGC
>NC_065508.1:37801296-37805970 GCF_006386435.1 Epinephelus moara | reverse complement strand
TATTCCATTGGAATATCATTGATGTATTATAGAAAAGTGATTTATCTTTTTATAAATGACAAAAGGCACATCTGCCTCATTTTCGCTGTGGTATCGTGATACTACTCAGAACCATGATACTTTCACTGGTATCGTACCGTGGGTCCCAATTTTGGTACCGTAACAACACTAATCTGGAGGGGGTTCATCTGCAAAAACTAATGAAAAACTAAAAAAACGGTATTCGGCCAAGTGTTAAATATTATTCGGCTTCGGCCACAAATTTTCATTTCGGTGCATCCCTATTATACACACATAAAAACAATGGAAATGTAGTTTATCTTTGTTTACAGTAAATGTACAAAACATGATAGAAATGTCACATGTTGTTATTTTAGGGAGCACCAACATCATCTACCCAGTATAAGGTCAATCAGATGTGATATGTGATTTGTGATAATCGTGTTCATGTTATTCACAAGGTCAAGAAAGTGTGATCTTGACGCCTATTCCTTCCATTCCTTGAATAGCACCCACATTGAACGTGTTACATATTACAAATACCTTGGCATCTGGCTAGATGTTTTACTGTTTGACATCTTTTACTGTTTTTATTGCTGTTTATAATACTTGATAGACATTGCTGCTACTTATTTATTTTTATGAACTTTTTGTCATCACTTTATTGCAGTTATATATTTGTATCCCTCTAGTCCATTGAATGTGAACTCAGGGAACTGCTGTAAAAGAGCTTAATGCTCAGTCAGTTTTCCCTGAATAGATGATGATGATGATGGCGATGATAATCCCACAGAAAAAGAATTTCTCTGGATAATCCATAAAAATTTAGATTTGAATTTAGATAAATTACTAAATAAATTTTATATTAACGCATTTTGAAAAATATGCTTATTCTCTTGAGACGAGTTTTTTATGATTTCCTTTCACTCATTGAGACTATGAAGAAAACATAAAACAATAAAAAATCAGGTTTTGCACAACATAGATATGTACGATAAGAAAATGGTGGCCGCTGGTAAAATGTTTTTTCAACAGGCCACATTCTGTGAACAGTTAACATCATTGGGTCATCGTCGAAATAAGTCAATACAGTATTGATCAGCAGCACAATCACATTGTTACAATGTAGCCTTATCGGGGAACAAAAACACGGCGTGCCCCCTGGACGGCAAAGCACCATAGTGACTGACATGAGTGAATACAGCATCTACTGTCACAGCAGATGTTGTGATGTAAGATAACAGGAATGTCTGTAGTATTATCCCACACATTCTTGAATTCAGGTGTATTATATGTTATTGTCTACTGGCTATTCCTGGTTCCCTCTGTGCCGCCCTGCTGTCTTAACTAAGAAACGTTAGCGCACCAAACTTCAGTGAGCTGAGGATGAGAGCAGGTGGGCAGGCGGACAGGTGTCAGATCTGTGCAGAGCACCAAATCAGAAACACTGACACATGACAGACAGTATGATAATAACATCCAAAACACAAGTTTCACTCTCGGTGGTCTCTGTGACATCCAAAGAAATACTTTCAAAACTAGTCACCCGATGCCACTGATTCAACACGGAATGGTTGTTCACAGTCACTCCCTCACATCTACATCCAGGCACTAAGGGAAGATAAGCTCCATCTGATTGGTCAGATATATTAACATGCAGTGCTTGAATGCATTGCACATGTAAATTACGATTTATTGCAGTTCAAGCAGTCTTTTTGCAATACCTTTATGTTGATATCGCGATGAAGGTAAATTTTTGATATATTGTGCAGCCCTAGTTTCCAGTGCACATACACTTTGAATGGACTTTCCAGTGGAGGAGACATCTTGTATGTGAAAATATTTGCATATTCATAGATTCAGTTTTTCTTAACGATTTAAGAAACCATATCAGACTTAATTACTGTTAAAAGTATTTTATATTATTATTATATTTCCTAAAACATGTTTGGAGGTGATCTTTAAATATTTCTTTATAATACACAATGAAATGAAAAACTAATTCAAATTCTAATTCTGTGCCTTTGTGGTTACTATTTAGTCATCTCTTGTTACATGCTAAATGTGTCAAAAAAATGTTGGTTGGTATGGTTATAAAATCCCTTTCTTTCCTTTTCCTGGAAAGGAGAAAAGTATTTTTGATGACTTATTCTGAAATTGGGGGCAGTTACAGACATTTTTCCCATCATATGTGATTTGGGATGACTACAACCCTATCCATGCTATAAACCCACAGGACAGAGGGACAGAGTAATATCTTAGTAGGAGGTGTGTCTGTATTTCTGCTGGTAAAAACTTCATCATTTCCAAAGAATGCAGTTTAGGTGTGTTTACTTCATTTCACCTTTATCTTCCTCCTCCTAATCTAACAACTGGGGTTAGAAGAGTAAGTATGAAGACAGTCCTTCACAGCTCCTGCTTCTGTTTGACTGTGACTGTGACAGCTGTGAAGTGATAAGACAAGTAACTAAAAACATAGTAAGTAAAAAAGAGGTGATTATAACCTACAGATATATCAGTAGTAAAAACTTGGAGAGAACACTTGCCTAAGATCTGTTGGCAGGATTTTTGCATGGTGTCATTAACCACAAACAACATGGATAACCACTGTCCCCAAGACGGATGCCTTTATGCTTCCCCTCCTCAGACTCACTTGTGAGGATGCTCTCATTCAGTATCCGAGTGTCATGGGTAGTCTACTGCCAGGCCATTGTGCTACAACATTGGTTATTTTATTTTCATGATTGCAAACTAACTGGACATTGATTGAGTATTGATTTTTTTGTTGACAAATGGGGACGCTTGTATCCTGATTTGGGTCCTGTCTATCACTTTTGGAAAGCCGGCAACATCAAAAAAATGCGCAGCTAGCGCATCCTCCTCTTGTTGTGGCAGGAACTTACTACGGTGGTCACAGATGGGTGAGGGCATTTGAAACCCAGTGAATGACACGGCCCATTGTTAACTTGTATGCATGAAATGTTTCCCCGAAAACTCATTGGAAAGAACGGGTTCTCTCAGCCGCAGAACACTCTTTTCAGGATGCCTTCATTTCCTTGTTTATCACCATAACTCAGCCATAAGATGCAATTAGAGGTACCTTGTAAAACTTTACCTTATTTCCTCACACCCTCTGTGCAGCCGTTTAACAAGCTTTAAACAATTCCTTAAGTATAACACCAAGATAAGGAGAAAAACCTAAGGATGATTTGTGCAAGCAATTTTATGTAAAGGAAACCTCAATTTGGATTTAAAAGAAAATCTTAATTTAAAGTGCTTTATGCAACTGGCCCCAAACTCTTAGCCCATCACTCCCCATAGCCATACACAGCTTTGGCCATACTTAATTCTCCCCCCTAATCATACATCACAGTGGTATCTCCTGTTGTGTGTACTATGTACATGCCTGATCTCAGTAATATGTGTCTGCTGCGCTCTGTTTTGTGCTTCTCATTGTTTAGGGATTTTATTCTGCACCTCACATGATTTCTCATCTGCTGCTTGGATTCATTTAGGAACTGTCATTATAACCAGACCTACCAAATACAGCTATTTATCCATATAATGCTACAATGTGTACAATTGTTGCAACAACTCAAATGATTATAATTATTAGATTTTAGCTAACTAAACTAAACTTTTTTTTTTTTTCCCTCTGTTTTGGTAGAAGGGTTTATACAAAGGCATTAAACCGTCACCTTCTTGACAGTGCTTTCTTTGATCAGTGGTGTGCTTGCTAGTGTAGACTGATAAAAATATGTTTACTAACTAATAGGGATGTAACGATACCAGAAACTCACGATACGATATTATCACGATGAAGAGTCCACGATACGATATATATCACGATATTTATACAAGGGGGAAAAAAGAGAAAATTTATTGTTAAAAATAGCTATTTTATTCAAAAATGGTGCATGTACACTGTACAGCATGTTATTTTTAACTTGGAAGCGTATCATAAACGCATAAACACAGTTGAACATGTGCTTTCATTTCCCCCCTATTACTGCTAGGCAGGCAGACATTAAAGTGCCATAACAAAGTCATGTCAATTAAAACTATAGTGACAGAATATGAAAATGGAAACATTAAGTATTTCTTAACCTACTCTGAACAAAAGTAGTGTAGTACTATTACTAGAAAGTCATCTGAATGACATCAAATTATGAGGATAGAGTAGTCTTAATATTCAACAAATATACAGAACTTAGAACAATCAAACCCTGCAACAACAACAAAATTAACAAATTAGAAATAATGTAAACTCAATAACACACAATCCCGCACTCACAGATACACAGAGAGACACAGGGAGGGAGAGAGACAGAGAGAGAGAGAGAGGTGGGTAGAGATGTGTGTAAAAGAAAACCAAAATAAATAAAGCCCAGCCATTTCCCTGGAAGTCATAGAAAAACTCAAAAACACACATTCACTCAGTTTGTTCACGCCAGGGGTCCGTTTCACAAAGCAGGTTTAGTGAAAACTCAGAGTCTGTTAACCCTGAAATGAGGGAAACTCTGAGTTTTCCGTTTCAAAAAGGGAGGTAACTCAAACCAGAGAAAGAGGGGTAACTCTAGCCTGTTTCAGAGAGAGAGGTAACTTAAGCTCTCGGTCAGTTACCGTAGTAACAGACGGGACCAGGTTTTTCTCAATGAACCTCGAGTTTCTTCA